>NW_017030726.1:0-214 GCF_001483705.2 Eufriesea mexicana | reverse complement strand
AGCCAAGCGTAACATAGCTAAACATTACGTGCCGAGACTAACCTTGCTGCCCCCTCAGAGACACGGAGGGCACATTAGAGCAATGTACATCACCGATGTCCACCAAATAGCGGCGTACAGCATAAAAGTCAAAGCTACCCTATCCTAAGCCAGCCAAACTTAACATAAGCGAACGTTACCCATCCCAACCTATCATGCCAAGACCACCGTTGCG
>NW_017030725.1:0-214 GCF_001483705.2 Eufriesea mexicana | reverse complement strand
CTAACGTATCCCAACGTAACATAACCGAACGTAGCTTAACTCAACCTAACGCGCCGAGGCCGCGATTGCTGGCACTCCCAGAGACACGCAGAACATACTCGAGCACAGTAGGGAGCAGAAAGTCACCAAATAGCTGTGTGTAGCGCTATAGCTCACGAGAGCTAAGCGCAGTATAGCAGAACAATGTAGAACGCTGAAATCGTCCGGATAGCAG
>NW_017030724.1:0-214 GCF_001483705.2 Eufriesea mexicana | reverse complement strand
TTAGGTAACATAACTCAACCAAACGTGACGGAACCGCTATCGCTGGCCTCCCCAGAGCCAAGCGGAACATATTAGATGAGAGTAGAGAGCAGAAACCCGTGGTATCGCAGTGTATAGCAGAAAACTCGAAGCTATCCGCACCTAACCATAGCTAACATAGCCTAACCGAACGTAGCCTACCTCATACTTACTTGGTGGGACCACGGGGAGCGCG
>NW_017030723.1:0-214 GCF_001483705.2 Eufriesea mexicana | reverse complement strand
CCTTTCATCCTCACATCGAGGGTACCCCTCGTTCAAACCGACTAACAGCAACAACGGGGGTGGTCCCCCACATTTATATTAACCCTAATAAGATTAAATTACTTCCAGCTTAAAAATTATTTAATAAACTCGTCTTCCTTCCCGAGAAATGACAAAGAAATATAATTTTAATTTTATTTCACGATACATTCTTCAAACTCGAATTTTTACAGAA
>NW_017030722.1:0-214 GCF_001483705.2 Eufriesea mexicana | reverse complement strand
TGAAAATCCACCAAATAGGGGTGTATAGCACAAAAGTCAAAGCCACCGTTACCAAACGTAGCCAGACGATAACTGACCAAACGTAACCTAGCCCAACCTATCGTGCCACGACCGCTATTGCTGGTCACCCCAGAGTCGAGTGGAGTACGGCAGGGAAATGAATGGCGCAGAAATCCACCGAATAGCAGCGTATAGCGCAAAAGTCAAAGTTATC
>NW_017030721.1:0-214 GCF_001483705.2 Eufriesea mexicana | reverse complement strand
GAATCTGACTGGGAAATGCAATTTTTTTGACATTTTCGACAAATATCGTGGTGAGCTAATTCTCTTGCATAAATAAGGAGGAGAGATACTATTGGCGTGCTATAGCCGTCGCAATGCTATAGATTCTTGCTTGAAAATCCAATTTTATTGGCATTTTCGACTAATATCGTGGTGAGCTAATTTTGTGCATAAATAAGGAGAAGGATTCTCTTGG
>NW_017030720.1:0-214 GCF_001483705.2 Eufriesea mexicana | reverse complement strand
AAACTGTTATTAAGTGGAATTCTGCGCTCTATCGTGCTCTACTATACTCTGCTCGTATCTGGGAAGCCCATCAATAGCGGCCGCTGCAAGTTACCTTGAGGTACATGACCTCTGTTTAATTTAAGATTTGTTAGGTTAGGAAAGAATGTTCTGATATTTTGTGCTATACACTGCTGTACGGCGGATTTCTGCGATCTACTGTGCTCTAGTATGC
>NW_017030719.1:0-214 GCF_001483705.2 Eufriesea mexicana | reverse complement strand
AGCTTACTTTATTGCATAAATAAGGAGGGTTGATTCTATTGGCGTGCTATTACCATTGCAACAATATAGAATCTTCCTGGAACATTCAATTTCACTGCCATTTTCGACTAATATCGGGGTGAGCTTACCTTATTGCATAAATAAGGAGGGAAGATTCTACTGGCGTGCTATAGCCATTTCATTGCTATAGCATCCAGCTGGAAAATTCAATTTT
>NW_017030718.1:0-214 GCF_001483705.2 Eufriesea mexicana | reverse complement strand
TTTAGATATTTCGAAGGATAATTTCTCTGTACATTGTCATTATAGAATTGTTATAGAAATTAAGTCTCCATTGAACATTTTAATTCAACGGTTAAAGCGCTGTATTGGCGGATGTATAAGGTAACGTAATGACTTTTGAAAATAACTCAGGCCATCAGAGTACCATACATTGATTATTCCAGAATTGCTTTGGAATTTAAAGCATCAGTGTTTA
>NW_017030717.1:0-214 GCF_001483705.2 Eufriesea mexicana | reverse complement strand
TAAAAATTGCAGTGTTTGGGGTGGAACACGATAATTGTTAGTTACGTTACTGCTAGATGATAAGATATATTTTAAAAATTGAATCCATTGTTAATCAATCCTAAAATTCCAAGTCTCTTCAATGAAAGATCAATTGCTATAATCATGGAAAATTTACTTATCCTGAAAGTTATAATATTTGGAGTACACAGTAATTATTTTATTATTTAGAGAA
>NW_017030716.1:0-214 GCF_001483705.2 Eufriesea mexicana | reverse complement strand
ATCACCCATCTAGAAAAATATCTTCTCGAAAATAATCGACAGAAACCATAAAATTTCTCGATGGGATCACTATTAGTACTCGAGCTTAACCTAAAACCAGCCAAATTCGACGCCACGAACCGTGCTAAAGGTTCCTGGAAAAACTCGGAGAAAATCTCGCAGACCAGTATCCGTGGACATCCCAGATCCTTGCTCCACTTCTCGCAACAACGCT
>NW_017030715.1:0-214 GCF_001483705.2 Eufriesea mexicana | reverse complement strand
ACAGCAATGCGGTGTATTCTGCGCTCTACTGTGCTCCAGTGTACTCTGCTAGGCTGAGGGGAGACCAGAAATTGTGGTCGAGTTGCTTTATGTTGAGATATGTTTCGTCTGGTTGTGTAACGATTGACTCTGTTCGGATATGATAGCTTTAGCTTTTGTGCTATAAAGTGCAATGGGGCGGATTTCTGCGCTCTACAGTGTTCTAACATTTTCT
>NW_017030714.1:0-214 GCF_001483705.2 Eufriesea mexicana | reverse complement strand
AACGTGCCGCGGCCACTATTGCTTGCCTCCCCAGATTCAAGCAGAGTGTAGTACGGCAATGTAAGACGAAGAAATCCTCCGTATAGCAGAGTATAGCACAAAAGTCGAGGATATTCATGCATAACCTGTCGTAAACAAACGTAGCATGACACAACATAACGTGCCGCGACCGCTGTTGCTGACCACCCCAGTGCCGTGCAGAATATAGCGGAGC
>NW_017030713.1:0-214 GCF_001483705.2 Eufriesea mexicana | reverse complement strand
TTAGCCCACCACGACATTAGTCGAAAATGTCTGTAAAATTGAGTTTTCCAACCAGATTCCAGATCATTGGAATGGCTATAGCACGCCAATAGAATCTTTCCTCCTTATTTATACAAGAAAGTTAGCTCTACACGATATTAGTCAAAAATGTCATTAAAATTGTATCTGCCAGGCACATTCTATATCATTGCAATGGCTATAGCGCGCCAGTAGT
>NW_017030712.1:0-214 GCF_001483705.2 Eufriesea mexicana | reverse complement strand
GTTATCCTACCCAAACCTGGCCAAACGTAACATATCCAAGCGCAAAGTGACCCAACCTATCGTTCCCAGACCACTATTGCTTGCCTGCTCTGTGCAAAGCGGAACATACCGGAGAACGGTACAGCGCAGAAATCCAACGAATAGCAGTGTTTACCACGAAAGTCACGGCTATACAACGCTAACCCAGACCAACATATCCCAACCAAACGTAGGC
>NW_017030711.1:0-214 GCF_001483705.2 Eufriesea mexicana | reverse complement strand
GTGGCACCACTAGTCTTTGATACGGTGTTGTCACTAGTCTTTGACACGGTGGCGCCACTAGTCTTTGTCCAGACGGCGCCACTAGTCTTCGATACGGTGTTGTTACTAGTCTTTGACACAGTGGCACCACTAGTCTTTGATACGGTGTTGTCACTAGTCTTTGACACGGTGGCGCCACTAGTTTTTGACACGGTGGCATCACTAGTCTTTTACA
>NW_017030710.1:0-214 GCF_001483705.2 Eufriesea mexicana | reverse complement strand
TTATTGACATTTTCGACTAATATCGTGGTGAAGTAACTTTCGTGCATTAATAAGGAGGAAATACCCTATTGGTGCGCTATAGCCATTGCAGTGCTGTAGAATATGGCCGGAGCATTCAATATTACTGACATTTTCGGCTAATATCGTCGTAAGCTAGCTTTCTTGTAAAAATAAGGAGGAAAGATACTATTGCCATGCAATAGCCATTACAATG
>NW_017030709.1:0-214 GCF_001483705.2 Eufriesea mexicana | reverse complement strand
GGTACATAACCTAAGCCAGACCTAACGTACTCTAGCACAACCTACCGTGCAGTGACCTCTATTGCTGGCATCCCGGGAGTAGAGCAGAGCGAACTAGAGCAGTGTAAAGAACAGAAGCACACGAAGAGCAGTGTATAGCACATAGTTCAAGGCCACAGTATCCTAACGTATCCAATCGTAACATAACCAAACGCACTGCCAATGGTGCCAGGAG
>NW_017030708.1:0-214 GCF_001483705.2 Eufriesea mexicana | reverse complement strand
ATGTGTGAATGTATGTTAGAATGTATGTATGGATGTATGTAGGGATGAATGTATTCGTGTATGAATGGATCTGTGTATTGATGTGTGTATTGATGCATGGATGGATGGATGGATTGGTGGATGGCCGTATGGATGGAAGGACGTATGGATAGATGGATGTATGGATGGGTGGATGCTTGGATGGATGGATGTACGGAAGTATGTATGTATGTAT
>NW_017030707.1:0-214 GCF_001483705.2 Eufriesea mexicana | reverse complement strand
TATTTTAATGAAATCTCCGAGTAATATCTTTGTGAGAAAGGTTTTCAACATATACAAGCCGTAAACAATATATTGGTTTGTTATAACCATTGCAATGCAATAGAGTCTGACCGAAAAGTTCAATTTTATTGTCATTTTCGGCTAATATCGGGGTGAACAGCATTTTCCTGATAAATAAAGCGGAAAGATACTATTGGATTGTTATAGCCTTTGC
>NW_017030706.1:0-214 GCF_001483705.2 Eufriesea mexicana | reverse complement strand
TAGCCTAACAAATCGTAACCTAACTCAGCCTCTCGTGTCACCGCCACCATTGCTGGCCACTTCTGATACGAGCAGAGGATACTATGGCAATGTAAACCGCAGAAATACATCGGATGGCGATGCTTGGCACAATCGTCAAAGCTATCCCCTACCAACGTAACCAATCGTAACATACCCAAGCGTAACATAAGTCAACCGTACGTGCCGCGACCGC
>NW_017030705.1:0-214 GCF_001483705.2 Eufriesea mexicana | reverse complement strand
CGAATAGCAGTGTATTGCAAAAAAGTAAGGGACAACTTAATCTAACCTGACCTAACCCAACTCCACCAAACGTAACAAATCACAACCTAACGTGCGGAGACCACTATTGCTGGACCGCCGAAGCCAAGCAGAACATACTAGAGCACACTAGAGCGCAGAAATTCAACTTATCGCAGTGTAAAGCACAAAAGTCAAAGCTATCCAAACCTAACAC
>NW_017030704.1:0-214 GCF_001483705.2 Eufriesea mexicana | reverse complement strand
AGTGCTGATGGCGGAGATCGCCGGTCTGCGGGAGAAGGATGTCTCGCAGCAGGCGGTGATCGCCTCCTTGCGCGCGGAGCTCGCTCTGGAGCGGAGGCGGATAATCGTCGACCCCGCGTCCGCACGAAGTGTGCGAGCGTCCGCGTGCGTCGGAGCAGCGGCACCGGCGCCCGAGTTCGGTGTGGAAGCTACCCCCGCGGCACTCAGTCTCCGA
>NW_017030703.1:0-214 GCF_001483705.2 Eufriesea mexicana | reverse complement strand
TAGCAGAAAGGTAGAAGCTACACGAACCTAACCCAAGCAAACATAACCTAACCAAACGAAGCCGGACTCAACGTAGCGAGCCGCGACCACTGTTGCTGGCCATCCCATAGCCGAGCTGAACATATTAGAGCACACCAGAGCGCAGAAATCAGCCGAATTGCATTGTATGGCACAAAAGCCGTAGCTTGTCCTCCTAATGTAGCCAATCGTAACA
>NW_017030702.1:0-214 GCF_001483705.2 Eufriesea mexicana | reverse complement strand
TTCAATTTTATTTACATTTTCGACTAATATCGTGGTTATCTATCTTTCTTGCGTAAATAAGACAGAAAGATCCTATTGGCGTGCTATTGGCATTCCAATGCTGTAGAATCTTGCAGGAAAATTCAATTTTTTGACATTTTCGACTAATATTGTGGTGAGCCGACTTCCATGCATAAGTAAGGAGGGAAGATCCTTTTGGCCTGCTGTAGCCATT
>NW_017030701.1:0-214 GCF_001483705.2 Eufriesea mexicana | reverse complement strand
ATAGTGACCCAACTTCCTTGCATAAGTAAGGGGAAAGATACTTTTGGCGTGCTGTAGGAATTGCAAAGCTATGGACTCTGGCAGGAAAATCCAATTTTACTGACATTTTCGACTGATATCGTGGTGAGCCACCTTTCTTGCGTAAGTAAGCAGGAAAGATGCTTTTTGAGTGCTATAGCCGTTGCAATGATATATTTTGTGGCTGGAAAGTACA
>NW_017030700.1:0-214 GCF_001483705.2 Eufriesea mexicana | reverse complement strand
GTCCCCCTTATTCACGCAGAGAAGCTTTCTCAACACGCTATTAGTCGAAAATGTCAATAGAATAGTACCTTTCGGTCAGATTCTATTGAAATGCAATGGCAATAGCAAACCAATTGTATCTTTCCACCTTATTTATGCTGATTTCTTTGTCCACCACGATATTGGTCGGAAATGCCAATAGGATTGATCTTTTCAGTCTGATTCTATCGCAATG
>NW_017030699.1:0-214 GCF_001483705.2 Eufriesea mexicana | reverse complement strand
CCTAACGCCTTCAATCCAATGGCAAGTACAGCCATCTACTTGTCAGAGAATTGGCCTATTCGATATCTATAACCTGTTATAGCATGGTGAATAGATCGTTGAACGCCATCAATCCAATGGCAAGTACGGCCATCAACTTGCCAGAGATTATGTCTATTAAAAATCTATAAACTGCTATCGTTTGGCGAATAGGGCCCCTAACGCCATGAATCCA
>NW_017030698.1:0-214 GCF_001483705.2 Eufriesea mexicana | reverse complement strand
ACACCCACACATCCATACATGCATCCGTACAACCATTCATCCATACATCCATCCATCCATACCACAATCCACCCATACATCCACCCTTCCATCCGTCCATACATCCATACATCCGTACTTACGTCCATCCATACCTCAATCCATCCATACATCAATCCATACATACAACCATTCATCCATACATAAATCCACCTATACGTCCACCTTCCTACAC
>NW_017030697.1:0-214 GCF_001483705.2 Eufriesea mexicana | reverse complement strand
ATCCATAAGTGAAATCATACATACATCCATACTTCCATCCAACCATACATACATCCATACATAAATGCACACATACATGCATACACCAATTCATACCTCCACCCATACATCAATACATACATCCACACATATACCCATTCATACATCCATACATACATCCATACATACAACCATGCATACATACTTGCGCCCGATACATACATCCATCCGCACA
>NW_017030696.1:0-214 GCF_001483705.2 Eufriesea mexicana | reverse complement strand
TAAATTTAAGAGGGCAAATAAACCTTACATGTTGCCAAACTTGTGTTAGGTACCATTTTTGGTACCCAGTTTAATTTACATAAGGAATATAGAAGTCTACAGACTGATAGTATTGCTTTGGTACCAACCTGAAAACGCACTAGTACTAATAAAAACAGGAGAGAAATTTGTAATGAAATTTCTTGGAAGACCTTCCAGGAGTATGTTAACAAAT
>NW_017030695.1:0-214 GCF_001483705.2 Eufriesea mexicana | reverse complement strand
GCCCCAGTGTCGAGCAGAGTGTAGTAGAGCAATGTAGAGCATAGAAATCCGGCGTGTAGCAGTGTATATCACAAAAGTCGAAGCTACTCTATCTTAACATATCCAAACGCAATAAGACGAAACGTAACACAAATTATCCTATCGTGCCGACACTACAATTACTGGAATACTCGGACCTAGGCAGAACACGCCAGAGCACAGCAGAGCGCACAAA
>NW_017030694.1:0-214 GCF_001483705.2 Eufriesea mexicana | reverse complement strand
GTTTTGTGCTTTGCACTACAATGCTGTCGATGTCTTAGAACTACTATGCTCTAGGATATTCCGTTAGCCTCTGTAGGCCCAGAAATATTGGTTTCGTCGTGTTAGGAATGGTTAGGCTACGTTTGGTTATGTTACGTTTGACTATGCTAGAATAGAGTACTGCGGCTTTTGTGCTATACACTGCTATTCGGTGGATTCCTGGGCTCTAATGTGC
>NW_017030693.1:0-214 GCF_001483705.2 Eufriesea mexicana | reverse complement strand
ACTTTCTTGCATAAATAAGGAAGAAAGATTCTATTGGCGAGCTGTGCCCATTGCAATGCTTTAGAATCTGGCTGAAAAACTCAATTTTATTGATAATTTCGACTAATATTGTGGTGAGCTATCTTTCTTGCATAAATAAGGCGGAAACATGCTGTTGGCGTGCTGTAGTCATTGCAAAGCTATAGAATCTGGAAGGGAAATTCAATTTTATTGA
>NW_017030692.1:0-214 GCF_001483705.2 Eufriesea mexicana | reverse complement strand
GAGGGCCGAGCGCCGGAATAGAAATTAATTTCATCGAGTCGGTGGTACACGGCGATCACAGACCGTCGGGAAAAATGTACTCCTAAACGCGTCGATCCGAAATTCGGGGGATGATAGGACTCTGGTGCGCGCCTCGCGAGTGCGCAAGCTGGATGACTCGCTGGAACGTCGAAATGGCTGCAAGTCTGTACGGTGCTTGGATCAATTACGCGCA
>NW_017030691.1:0-214 GCF_001483705.2 Eufriesea mexicana | reverse complement strand
ATTTTCCAGTCAGGTTCTATAGAATTGCAATGGCTATAGCATGCCAAAAGAATCTTTCTCCCTCATTTATGCAACAAAATTAGCTCACATCGATAATAGTTGAAAATGTCAATAAAATTTAATTTTCCAGTCAGATTCTATAGTATTGCAGACGCTATAACATGCCAATAGAAACTTTCCCCCTTATTTATGCAACAAATTCAGCTCACCACGA
>NW_017030690.1:0-214 GCF_001483705.2 Eufriesea mexicana | reverse complement strand
ATTTCCACGCACAAAAAATGAAACGAAAAATCCTGGATAATCTTTTTCTTGGAAACCTCACCGAATTCAAACTACTCTACGAACCTCGATAATTTTTCCTCCGCGTTGAATTTGATACCAAAATGTAGAACGAAGTCTCCTCTTTGCAGAGACCCCATAGAAGTAGACCTGCGATTTTTTTCCGCCGCTTTATCGCAGTCCGAACGAGAACCGT
>NW_017030689.1:0-214 GCF_001483705.2 Eufriesea mexicana | reverse complement strand
TACGTTGGGATACCTTTGACTTTTGTGCTACATACTTCAATGCGGATTACTGCGCTCTACTGTGCTCTAGTGTGTTCTTCTTGGCACTGGGAATGCAAGAAATAGTGGCCTCGACACGTTAACTTGTGTTAAGCAACGTTCAGTTACGTTTCGTCTGGCAAAGTTAGGACAGGGGTACCTTCGACTATTGTGTTATGCACTGCGACTGTATGAA
>NW_017030688.1:0-214 GCF_001483705.2 Eufriesea mexicana | reverse complement strand
ATCGAGGAGTAATTTTTCGTTTTTTGAAAATAGTATTAGAAATTGTAAATCAACTAATTTAATATGAATTAGTTAGAACTTAGGCTGAATTAATTTGGGAAATTTTATTTATTAATCGGATAAAATATGAAGAATTTTATGCATTTCCATGATAAATTTAATCCGTTGCATTATTTTGACTGGATAAAATAAAAATAATTTCAGTTTGCCCCGT
>NW_017030687.1:0-214 GCF_001483705.2 Eufriesea mexicana | reverse complement strand
ATTTGATCTTATAGCAGACAGTCAATCCACGGGACTGACTATCCGCAAAGCTTGTGTACTCATTGATTGCTGCAGACTGTCTGTGCAGACTGCTTGTTGATGACTGAATGCTTGATGTGTACTGGCTGATTTGACTCTGTGGTCAATACTAAAGAACTGTGCTGTCTGATAGTTACTGATGAACTAAACTGTTCTGATGTATGCTGAAGAACTG
>NW_017030686.1:0-214 GCF_001483705.2 Eufriesea mexicana | reverse complement strand
TGTATGGAAGGATGACTGTATGGATGGCTGGATGGATGGATGTGCGGATGTATATATGGATGGATGTGTGGATGGATGGATTTATGGATGTGTGGATGTGTGAATGTATGGATGGATGGATGTGTGGATGGGGAGATGTATGGATCAATGCATGTATGGATGGGTGCTAGTATGGATGGATGGATGTATAGTTCGATGGACGTATGGAAGGGTG
>NW_017030685.1:0-214 GCF_001483705.2 Eufriesea mexicana | reverse complement strand
GCCCAGGGCCGAGCAGAATATAGTAGAGCACATTAGAGGGCCGATATCTACCAAATAACAGTGCACAGCAGGATAGTCAAAGCTGTCCTGATCTTTTCTGAACAAACGTAACATATGCAAAAGTAATATAAATCAACTTATCGTGATGAGACCACAATTGCTGGCCTCCCAAGGCCAAGCGGTAGATGCTAGAGCACAGATGGATGCAGAAATC
>NW_017030684.1:0-214 GCF_001483705.2 Eufriesea mexicana | reverse complement strand
GTCGAAAACGCGCGTGCCCCGCAGATCAAAGCTACAGACGTCTCGAGAAACCCGGCTGCAACCTTCTAGCGTGACCCGCAACCGCCACCTTTCGGGGATTGTTCCCCGTGAATCCGCGATTGTTCGCGAGGACGCCGAGCTCTGCGTGTCTTTCTTTCCTCTAGACTCCTCGCGTCGTTCGCGCGAGGACGGAGAAAATTGAGCGCTCGTTGCG
>NW_017030683.1:0-214 GCF_001483705.2 Eufriesea mexicana | reverse complement strand
ACAATATTAGTCGAAGATGACAATAGAATTGAATTCTCCTGCCAGATTCTACAGCATTTCAGAAGCTATAGCACGCCAATAGAATCATTCCTCCGCACTTATGCAAGAAAGTTAGCTCACCACGATATTAGTCGAAACTGTCAATAAAAACGTTCTTTCCAGCCAGATTCTATAGCATTGCAAAGGGTATAGCACGCCATAAGGATATTTCCTC
>NW_017030682.1:0-214 GCF_001483705.2 Eufriesea mexicana | reverse complement strand
GAGCCCAGCAATAGTGGTCGCGGCACGTTATTTTGAGTTAGGCTGCGTTTGGCGAGGTAACGTCTGTTTGGGTTAGGTTTGGACATCTGTGACTCTTCTACTGTACAATTCGATACAATGGATTTATGTGCGCTACTCTCCTCTACCACGTTCTGCACGAATCTGGGAGGCAAGCAATAGTGGTTGCAGAACGTTATGTAAAGCTAGGATACGC
>NW_017030681.1:0-214 GCF_001483705.2 Eufriesea mexicana | reverse complement strand
GGAAAATTCAATTTTATTGACATTTTCGACTAATATCGTGGTGAGCTACCTTCCTTGCATAAGAAAAGAGGAAAGATCCTTTGCGAGTGATATATCCATTGCAATGCAGTAGAATCTGCCTGGAAAATTCAATTTTATTGACATTTTCGACTTATATCGCGGTGAGACAACTTTCAATCATAAATAAGGGGGAATGATGCAATTGGCGTGCTAT
>NW_017030680.1:0-214 GCF_001483705.2 Eufriesea mexicana | reverse complement strand
CTACAGTGCTCTAACATTTTCAGTTTGGCCCTGGGAAGGCCAATAACAGTGGTCTTGACATGAACGGTTGAGACGTGTTACATTTGGTTAGGTTGGGTTTGCCTACGTTTCGTCTGGACATCTATAACGTTTGTGAGGTACGATGATTTTCGGTGGATTTCTGCGCTCTACTGAGGTCTAGTATGTCCAGCTTCGTTCTGGGGGGGGGGGGGGC
>NW_017030679.1:0-214 GCF_001483705.2 Eufriesea mexicana | reverse complement strand
AGGTTATCTTCTTCTTTTCCGCTATACCCTACAATACGGCTGATTTCTGCGGTCTACTGTGCTTTAGTATATCTTCCTTGGCTCTGGGGAGGTCAGCAATAGTGCTTTCGGCACGTTAGGTTAAGTTGGTTTGCGTTGGGTTTTATTGTGCTTGGATGGGTTAGGATAGGATAGTTTTGACGCCTGTGCTATACACTGCTATTCGGAGGGTTTC
>NW_017030678.1:0-214 GCF_001483705.2 Eufriesea mexicana | reverse complement strand
TGGATTGAAGGCGTTAGGCGGTCTGTTCACCAAGCGATAACATGTTATAGATTTTAAATAGGCGTATTTTCTGCCCAGTAGATGTCTGTACTTGCCATTGGGTTAAAGTCGGTTGGCGATCTATTCACCAAGATATAACAGATTATAGACGTTGAATAGGCCTATTCTCTGGCAAGAAGATGGCTGTACTTGCCATTGGATTGAAGGCGTTTCG
>NW_017030677.1:0-214 GCF_001483705.2 Eufriesea mexicana | reverse complement strand
CTTCAAGGCGCGATGATTTTACGAAAAGAAGGGAAACTTTCGTAATTTAAAATGCCGTGGGAACATGCCACGTTCTAACAAATAAAATACCAAAAAATTGTTACCTTTTTCTGTACATCCCGGTTATTACTCGATTACTATCCTAGATTTCAACGGTCAGGTTAATGCTATCGCAAGTAAGTTAGAATTGTTAATGACTAAATGATTTTTACGC
>NW_017030676.1:0-214 GCF_001483705.2 Eufriesea mexicana | reverse complement strand
CTAACATGCCTAGACCACTAATGCTGACCTCCACAGAGTAAAGCAGAGTACACTAGAAAGCAGCAGTGTGCATAAATTCGCCGCAATGAAGTGTAAAACACAAAAGTCGAAGATACGCTAACTTAACTTGACATAACCTAACCTAATCAAGCGTAGCTTAATGCAACCTAACGTGCCGAGACCACTATTGCTGTCCTCCCCAACGACAAGCAGT
>NW_017030675.1:0-214 GCF_001483705.2 Eufriesea mexicana | reverse complement strand
CATCCATCCACCCATGCATCCAAACACAGATCAATACACAGATCCATACATACACGCATACACTCATCTGTACATACATCCATACATACATCCTTATACACATACATACATACGTCCATACATACATCCACACAAACATCCATACAAACGACCATACATACATCCATAGATACATCAATACATATATCCTTACATAAATCCGTTCTTCCGTCCA
>NW_017030674.1:0-214 GCF_001483705.2 Eufriesea mexicana | reverse complement strand
TCAGGATATGTTTGACTCTTGCAGTATACACCGCATTGCGGCGGACTTCGCGCTCTGCTGTGCAGTAGTATTTTCTACGTGGCACTGCGGAGGCCAGCAGTTGCGGTCACGTCGTGTTAGGTTTGGTAAGGCACAGTTTGAATGTGCTATGTTTGGCTAGGTTAGGATATGCTACTTTGGCTTCTGTGACTTTCACTGCTCTCCCGTGGATATC
>NW_017030673.1:0-214 GCF_001483705.2 Eufriesea mexicana | reverse complement strand
TGGACATTTCGAAATACTCGAAGTGCGTGGATTTTCCCTTGACGTAGAATAGGTTTTACAAGATCTTCCTAGACTCAGTCAATCTCCAGAGTTCCCAGAACCGGGACCGAAGAGTTAACACGTTAAACGCTCAGTCTGTTTTGCCTGCTACTCCGTTTAGGCCCACTTGACGGCTCCAGAGGAAAGCCTGGGCTCAAACGAAAACTCTAACACG
>NW_017030672.1:0-214 GCF_001483705.2 Eufriesea mexicana | reverse complement strand
CATACATCCGTACATACATCCGTTCTTCCGTCCATCCACCCAACCATTCATCCACCCACATATATATATATATATTTATCCATGCATCCGTACATCCATTCATGCGTACATCAATAAATCCATACATACATAACTCAAATACATACGTACTTTCAAATATCCATACATACATACATCCATACATTCACACAACCACCCACCCATAAATGCATCC
>NW_017030671.1:0-214 GCF_001483705.2 Eufriesea mexicana | reverse complement strand
CAACCTAGCCTTCCGCGACCACAATTCCATGCAACCGCAGAACAGAGCAGAAAATATTAGAGGACAGTAGAGCGCAGAAGTCCATGGAAGCGGAGTGTATAGCGGAAAAGTCATAGGTATCCGGACCTGAACCCAAACGGACATAACCTATCCAAACGTAGCATAACTCAACATAACGTGCCGAGACAATAATTCCTGGCCTCCCTAGAGCCAA
>NW_017030670.1:0-214 GCF_001483705.2 Eufriesea mexicana | reverse complement strand
GCCAAGCAGAACATGCTAGAAGAGAGTAGAGCGCAGAAGTACGCCGAATAGCTGTGTACAGAACTAAATCTAAAGCGACCCTAGACAAACTTCGCCTTAACCAGCCTAACGGTGCTTATCCTCGACTCAGTGTAACATGCCGAGAAGACTGTTGATGTCCCTCCCAGAGCCAAGCTGAAAATATTAGTACACTGCACGGCGCAAAGATCCGCCT
>NW_017030669.1:0-214 GCF_001483705.2 Eufriesea mexicana | reverse complement strand
TTGCTGTAAAGTTCAATTTTATTAACATTTTCGTCTAGTATTGCGGTGAGCTAACCTGCCAGCTTAAATAAGGAGGAAAGATTCTATTGGTTTGCTATAGCAATTGAATTGCTATAGAATCAGACTGGAACGTTCAATTCTATAGACATTATCGGCTCATATCGTGGTGAGAAAACTGTTCTGCATAAATGAGGCAGAAAGATTTTATTGGCTT
>NW_017030668.1:0-214 GCF_001483705.2 Eufriesea mexicana | reverse complement strand
CCGATATTTGACGACAATGTCAATAAAATTGAATCCTCCAGCCACATTCTATAGCATTGCAACCGCTATAGCACGGCAATAGTATCTTTCCTCCTTATTTATGCAAGAAAGCTAGCTCACCCCGGAATTAGTCGAAACTGTGTATATAATTATATTTTCCGGGCAGATTCTGTTGCACCGCAGTGGCTATAGCACGCAACTGGAATCTTTCCTC
>NW_017030667.1:0-214 GCF_001483705.2 Eufriesea mexicana | reverse complement strand
GATGGTTCAGACTTTTGTGCTATACACTGCTGTCCCCGGATTTCTGCGCTCTACTGCGTTCTAGTACTTTCTGCTTGGTTATGTGGAGGCCAGGAGCAGTGGTCGCGACACGTCATGTTGGGTCATGCTGCGTTCGGTTAGGTTTGATTACGTCAGGTTGGGATAGAGTACCTACGGCTTTTGAGCCATTAACTGCAATGCGGTGGGTTTCTGC
>NW_017030666.1:0-214 GCF_001483705.2 Eufriesea mexicana | reverse complement strand
TCGACTTGTATTATAAATTTACGCTATATACAACTTGTTATTAACAATATTAATTTCTTATTAGCAATCGGTGTTATAATTTATAAACTTCTTGCAAATTATCGGTACATTTTAATATAAATTCGTTATTATAGTTTAGATAATAGCCAAGAATTTGTTAGGTTTCTCACATTTATTATAAACTTACGTTATGAACAATTTGTTATTACCTATA
>NW_017030665.1:0-214 GCF_001483705.2 Eufriesea mexicana | reverse complement strand
TAACTTGGTGAATATATCGCCTAACGCCTTCAATTCAATGGCAAGTACAGCCATCTACTGGCCCGAGAATAAGTCTATTCAAAAGCTATAACCTGTTATAGCTTGGTGAACTGATCGCCTTACGCCATCAATCCAATCTCAAGTAATGCCGCCTACATGCCTGGGAATAGGACTATTCAAAGTCTGTAATCTGTTATACCATGGTGAATAGATC
>NW_017030664.1:0-214 GCF_001483705.2 Eufriesea mexicana | reverse complement strand
ACCGCTATTGCTGACCTCACCAGGACCAAGCAGGGCATACTAAAGTACAGTAGAGCGCAGAAATCCTCCGGATAGCATTGTACATCGCAAAAGTCAAAGTTATCCTATCCTATCCTAAGCGAACCTAACATACTCAAGCGTAACCTATCATCACCTAACATGCCTAGGCCAGTATTGTTGGCCTCTCCATCGCTAAGCAAAAAATATTGGTGGA
>NW_017030663.1:0-214 GCF_001483705.2 Eufriesea mexicana | reverse complement strand
AATATTAGACTAGAGTAGGGCGCAGTAGTCCTTAGAATCGCAGTATACAGCAGAAAGGCCAAACGTAATGTCACCGAACCTTGCGTGCCACGACCACTATTGCTGGCTCCCCGAGGGAAGAGCAGGGTGTAGTAGAGCCATGTAGTGATCTGAAATCCCCCGAGTACCAGTTTACAGCGCAAAAGTCAAAGCAATTCTATCCCAACCATACAAA
>NW_017030662.1:0-214 GCF_001483705.2 Eufriesea mexicana | reverse complement strand
AAAGATACTATTAGTTTGCTATAGCCATTGAATTGCAATAGTTTCCGACCGTTATGTTCAATTGTGATGACATTTTCGGCTTCTATCAACGTGAGCACACTTTTCTGTTTTAATAAGGAGAAACGATACCATTTGTTTGCCATAGGCATTACATTGCAATATAATCTTACAGTAATCTTCAATTTTATTGAATTTTTCGATTAATATTGTGGTG
>NW_017030661.1:0-214 GCF_001483705.2 Eufriesea mexicana | reverse complement strand
GCCATAGCATGCCAATTGAGTATTTCCTCCATATTTATGCAAGAAAGTTAGCTCACTACGACAATAGCCGTATGTGTGAAACAAATTGAAATTTCCAGACAGATTGTATAGCATTACAATGGCTATAGCACGTCAATAGTGTCTTTCTACGTTATTTATGGAAGATAGTTAACTCAACACGATATTATCCGAAAATGTCAATAAAATTGAATTT
>NW_017030660.1:0-214 GCF_001483705.2 Eufriesea mexicana | reverse complement strand
TTAGGTTAGTACAGGATAGCTGCGACTATTGTGCTGTAATCCGCTATACGGAAGATTTGAACGACCAACATCGCTCTACTGTACTCTGCTCGAATCCGGCGGTCCAGTAATTGTGTTCTCGGCACGATAGGTTGAGGTATATAACCTTCGGTTATGTTAAGTTTGGAAACGTTAGGATAGGACAGCTTTGACTTCTATGCTACACACGTTATTC
>NW_017030659.1:0-214 GCF_001483705.2 Eufriesea mexicana | reverse complement strand
AAAAAAAAAAAATACTTCGATATAATAATCAAATTGTACAACACTATACCAGCATAAAATTTCCACTTTGTTTAGCACACTACGTTATAGAAAAATAATAAACGAATCCACGAGATTAAGAATTATTAATATATTTAATAACAATTACTCGATTTCCTTTTCCCTTGTCTCTCATTTCCCAAATCACGACCACTATTTTCAATACTATGTTACA
>NW_017030658.1:0-214 GCF_001483705.2 Eufriesea mexicana | reverse complement strand
TGGAAGATAAACGAAGATTGTCTTTGATTCATAAAATGAGTCTAGTCACTTTTCTTTTTTTTTCTTTTCTTTTTTGTTACATAAACAGTATCAATTTTTAGAAAATATAGTACACTTGGTTGGACATTAGAATATTGTAAAACATGGTCTGTAGAACTTCAATTCAAAGATTGCACATTTGAAAGTTTAAAGATATAAAACTGAATAAATTTTA
>NW_017030657.1:0-214 GCF_001483705.2 Eufriesea mexicana | reverse complement strand
CCTGACTCTACCTAACGTGCCACAACCGATATTGCTGGTGTCCCGATAGTCGTGGAGAGTACATTAGAGCATTGTAGAGCGCAAAAATCCACCGAATATCGGTGTGTGGCACAAAATCCGAAGATATCCTATACCAACCTAACCAAGCGTGGCATAACCGAACGCAACATATCTCTACCCAACGTGCCTAGACCACTACTACTGGCCTCCCTAT
>NW_017030656.1:0-214 GCF_001483705.2 Eufriesea mexicana | reverse complement strand
AATTCAACCTAACGTGCACCGACCACTATTGCAGGCCTCCCCAGAGCCGAGCACAGAATAGGACAGCACAGTAGAGCGCAAAAATCCAAGGAATAGCAGTTTATGCCAAGTGAACCGCAGTTATCCAAACCGAACCCATTCAAACATAACGTAACTCAACCTAATGTGCTGAGAGCACAATTGTTGGCCTGCCCAGGGCCAAACAGACCATATC
>NW_017030655.1:0-214 GCF_001483705.2 Eufriesea mexicana | reverse complement strand
CTGCTCTTCTGTGAACTTGTGTGCCTTGCTCTGCTGTACTATATTCTGCATGGCCCTGGCGGGAAGAGCAATAATGGTCGCAGCACGTTATGTGGAGTTTGGCTACGTTTGGTTAGGTTATGTTAGACAGGATTGGGTACGGATTACCCACATCTATATGCCATTCACTGCGATTTTATGGATTTCTGTGCGCTACTGTCCCCTACTATGTTCT
>NW_017030654.1:0-214 GCF_001483705.2 Eufriesea mexicana | reverse complement strand
TCTATTCAAAGTCTATAATTTGTTATAGCTTGGAGAATAGGTCGCCTAACGCCTTCAATCCAAAGTCAAATACAGCCATCTACTTGCCAGAGAATAGGTTTATCCAATATCTATAACCTCTTATAGCATGGTGAACAGATGTCCAAACGCATTCAATCCAATGGCAAGTACAGCCATCTACATGCCAGAGAATATTTCTATTCAAAATCTATAA
>NW_017030653.1:0-214 GCF_001483705.2 Eufriesea mexicana | reverse complement strand
TAACTCAGATTGACGTGCCGAGAGCAATACTGCTGGCCTCCACACAGTCAGGCAGAATATACTGGTGCACAGTAGATCGCAGGAATCCACCGGAAAGCAGTGTATAGCACAAAAGTCAAAGCCATCCTGTCCAGACTTAGCCTAACCTAACACAACCGAACGCAACCTAACTCAAGCGGACGTGCCACGGCCGCTATTGCTGGCCTGCCTAGAG
>NW_017030652.1:0-214 GCF_001483705.2 Eufriesea mexicana | reverse complement strand
CCAGCCAGATTCTATACCTTTGCTATGGCTGTAGCACTCCAATAGAATGTTTCGTCCATATTTCTACAAGAAGGATAGCTGACCACGATGTTAGTCGGAAACGTCAATAATACTGAATTTTGCAGCCAGATACTACCCCATTTCAATGGCCATATCACGTCAATAGTATCTATCGTCCTTATCTATGCAAGGAAGATAGGTCACCGCGATATTA
>NW_017030651.1:0-214 GCF_001483705.2 Eufriesea mexicana | reverse complement strand
GCAGAGCACAGTAGTGCGCAGAAAGGCACCAAATAGCAATATATAGCACAAAAGTATAACATAACATAACCTAACCAGACATAACCAAACCAAACCAAACGTACAATAATTAAACCTAACCATCCTAGACCTCCATTGCTGGCCTCGCCGGAGCAAAGGATAACACGTCAGAGCACAGTAGATCGTAGAATTCCGCCGAATAGCAGTGTATAGC
>NW_017030650.1:0-214 GCF_001483705.2 Eufriesea mexicana | reverse complement strand
GGATGTATGGATGATACGGATGTAAGGATGTATGGATGTAAATATGTATGGATGTTTGGATGTGTATATGTACGGATGTATGGATGTATCGATGTATGGATGTATGGATGTGTGAATGGATGGATGTATGGTTGTATGTATGGTTGGATGTATGTATGGATGGATGGATTTGTGGATGTGTGGATGTGTGGATTTATGGATGGATGGATGGATG
>NW_017030649.1:0-214 GCF_001483705.2 Eufriesea mexicana | reverse complement strand
TGCCCTGCTTGGCGTTGGGTATGACAGCAATAGTGGGCTGGGCACGTTAGATTGGGGTTGGTTTCGTTTGGCTTGGTTCCGTTATGACAGGTTTGGTAGGATATCCTAAACTTTTCTGCTCTCCACTGCAATGCGGCTAACTTCAGCGATCACCTGCGCTCTAGTATATTCTGCTTCGCTGTAGGCATGCCAGAAGTAGTGCTTTCTGCACGTT
>NW_017030648.1:0-214 GCF_001483705.2 Eufriesea mexicana | reverse complement strand
TCTATTCACCAAGCTATAACAGGTTATAGATTTCGAATAGTCCTATTCTCTGGCAAGTAGATGATTGTACTTGCCATTGGTTGAAGACGTTAGGTGACCAATTCTCCAAGCTATAACAGATTATAGATTTTGTATAGACCTATTCTCTGGAAAGTATATGGCTGTTCCTGCCATTGGATTGAAGGCGTTATGCGATCTATTCATCAAGCTATAA
>NW_017030647.1:0-214 GCF_001483705.2 Eufriesea mexicana | reverse complement strand
CCAAACGAAGCCTAACCCAGCGTGTATTGACACGACCACAATGGCGCGATGCCCAGGGCCTAGAGGAATATAGTAGGGCGCAGTAGAGCGCAGAAATCTGCCGCATAAGTGTGTACACCACGAAAGTCATATCTTATCCTGACGAGCCGAAACAACTATTGCTGTCCTCCCCAGAGACAAGCATAACATATTAGAGCAATGTAGACCGCAGAAA
>NW_017030646.1:0-214 GCF_001483705.2 Eufriesea mexicana | reverse complement strand
AGTCCGTAGAGGATTTAAACGAGTGCTTTTTATGAAATATATTACGTAATTAATTTATATATACGCATTCATTGAAAATAACCATTTTATCCGATTCAGCGAATAATTAGGTAATGTTTGATGATGTATATTTTGTAATTAGTTTAGAAACATGTTTGAAGTCAGGGATTACTTTGCCGCGATATCCAATGTTCGACAACAATTGAGAATTATA
>NW_017030645.1:0-214 GCF_001483705.2 Eufriesea mexicana | reverse complement strand
TGCTCTTCTTGGCTCTGGGGATGCCAGCAATAGTAGTCCCGGCACGTTACATTGAGTTAGGCTGCGTGTGGTTACGTTATGTTTGGTTATGTTAGGATATGGTAACCTTGGCTATCGTGGCATGCACTGATGTTCGGTGGATTTTCGTGCCCTACTGTGCTTTACTATACTCTGCACGAGCCCGGGTAGGCCAGCGACGGTGGTCCTGGTGCTA
>NW_017030644.1:0-214 GCF_001483705.2 Eufriesea mexicana | reverse complement strand
AGAGCAATGTAGAGTGCAGAAATCCATAGAATCGAAGTGTATAGTCGAAAAGTCAATGCTTCAGGAACCTAACCCAAACTAATATAACCTAACCCAAACTAATATAACCTAACCAAACGTAACATAGCTCAACAAATCGTGACGCGACCTCCATTGCTGGACACCGCTGGGCCAAGCAGAATGTAATAGAGCACGGTAGAATACAGAAACCCGC
>NW_017030643.1:0-214 GCF_001483705.2 Eufriesea mexicana | reverse complement strand
TACGCGTGTATGGATGTATGGATCTATATATGTATGCATGTATGGATGGATGGATCTGTGAGTTAATGTATGTACGGATGGATGGATGTACGGTTGTATGTATAGATGTATGTATGGATGTATGTATGGTTGGATGGATGGATATATGGACGTGTGGATGTATGAATGTATGGATGGTTTGGAGTATGTGTGGATGGATGTAAGTATAGGTGGA
>NW_017030642.1:0-214 GCF_001483705.2 Eufriesea mexicana | reverse complement strand
TTCCACATTATTTATGCTGAAAGGTTTGCTGACACAACATTAGATGAAAATGTCAATAAAACTTAACTTTTCAGTAAGACTCAATTGCAACGCAATGGCTATAGTAAACCAATTCGATCTTTCCTCTTTATTTATGCAGAAAATCTTTCTTACCACGATATTTGTCGAAAATGCCAATAGAATTGAAATTTTCAGGCAGATTCTATTGCAACGC
>NW_017030641.1:0-214 GCF_001483705.2 Eufriesea mexicana | reverse complement strand
CGAGCTATTCACCAAGCTATAACAGCTTATAGATTTTGAAAATCCTATTCTCTGGCAAATAGACGGCTGTCCTTGCCATTGGTTGAAGACGCTGGGCGACATATTAACCAAGCTATAACAGATCATAGACTTTGAATAGACCTATTCTCTTGCAAGTACATGGCTGTAATTGCCATTGAATCGAAGGCGATAAGCGATCTATTCACCAAGCTGT
>NW_017030640.1:0-214 GCF_001483705.2 Eufriesea mexicana | reverse complement strand
CGTGCTGACACCACTGCGAATGGCCTTCACATAGGCATGCTGGAACTATTAACGCACTGGAGGCAGCAGAAATACACCTAATAGCAGAATATAGCGCTGAAGTCAAAGCTAGCCTCTCCTAACCCAACCAATCGTAATATATACAAACGTAACATGATTCTACCAAATGTACCGCGACCACTATTGCTGGCCTCCACATAGCCAAGCAGATCAC
>NW_017030639.1:0-214 GCF_001483705.2 Eufriesea mexicana | reverse complement strand
GTTATGCTACGTTTGGTTATGTTACGATTGGTGAGGTTAGGGCAGGATAGCCTTGACTTTTGTGCTATACATTCCTGTCAGCGGCCTTCTGTGCTTTACTGTGCTCTAACATTTACTGCTTGTCGCTGGGGAGGGGCCAGCATTAGTGGTCTCGGTACGATAGTCTGGGATACGTTACATTTTGTTAGGTCCTGCTTGGTTTAGCTCGTTCAGG
>NW_017030638.1:0-214 GCF_001483705.2 Eufriesea mexicana | reverse complement strand
GCTGTAATTGCCATTGGATTGAAGGCGTTTGGCGATCTGTTCACCAAGCTATAACAGGTTATATATTTTCAATAGACCTATTCCCTGGCAAGTAAATGGCTGTACTTGCCCTTAGTTGAAGGCGTTATGCGACCTATTCACCAAGCTATAAGGACTATAGATTTTGAATAGGCCTATCCTCTGGCAAGTAAATGGCTGTACCTGCCATAGGATT
>NW_017030637.1:0-214 GCF_001483705.2 Eufriesea mexicana | reverse complement strand
TGGATGGATTGAGGTTTGGATGGACGGATGTACGGAAGTATGGATTTATGGATGTGTGGATGTCTGAATGTATGGATGGATGGATGTATGGGTGGGTATATGTTTGGATCGATGGATATCTGGATAGTTTGTTGTATGGCTGGATGGATGTCCGGAAGGATGTGTGTATGGGTGGATGAATGTATGGATTGATGGGCGTAAGGATGGATGGTTG
>NW_017030636.1:0-214 GCF_001483705.2 Eufriesea mexicana | reverse complement strand
CCTCAACTTCTGTGCTGTACACTGCTATTCGGCAGATTTCTGCGCTCTACTGAGCTGTAGTATATCCTGCTTGGCTCTGGGGTGGGCAAAAATGACGGTCTCAGCAGGTTAGGTAAATACAGGCTACATTTAACTTTGTTCCGTTGGTTTAGGTTAGGCTTGGGTAGCTTTTACTTCTCTGATATTCACTGCGATTATTCGGATTTCTGCAGGC
>NW_017030635.1:0-214 GCF_001483705.2 Eufriesea mexicana | reverse complement strand
AGTTTTCCTGCCAGAGTCCATAGCACTGCAAAGGCTACAGCACGCCAATAGTATCTCTCCACCGTACTTATGCAAGGAGGTTATGTCACCACGATATTAGTCGAATATGTCAACAAAATTGTTGTTTCCAGCCACAAACAATATCATTGCTATGGCTATAGCACTCAAAAAGCATCTTTCCTCCTTACTAACGCAAGGAAGTCAGATCACCACG
>NW_017030634.1:0-214 GCF_001483705.2 Eufriesea mexicana | reverse complement strand
GCGTCAACATGACCGAGGGTTTTTCCAGGTTCCTACCTGGGCCGGGCGTCATAGGCACCCTTGAGTACTATAGTACGTTAGTTATATTAGTTATTTTAATCTTAATATCTTAGTTTCCTTCACCTTGATATATTATTTTTTTTTTCCTTTTTTTGATTTAATTTTAATTTTTAAATTTTTAATTTTTAATTTTTAATTCTTGATTCTTGATTTT
>NW_017030633.1:0-214 GCF_001483705.2 Eufriesea mexicana | reverse complement strand
CAATGCTATAGAATCTGGCTGGAAAGTACAATTTTATTGACATTTTCGAATAATATTGTGGTGAGTTAACTTGCTTGCGTAAATAAAGAGGATAGATCCCATTAGCGAGCTATAGCCATTGCAGTCCTGTAGAATCTGTCTGTAAAATTCTATTTTATTGACTTTTTCGACTAATATCGTGGTGAGCTAACTTTATTGCGTAAATAAGGAGGGT
>NW_017030632.1:0-214 GCF_001483705.2 Eufriesea mexicana | reverse complement strand
TTGGTTATGATAGGTTAGGTTAAGAAGGAAGATGGCTGCTTCAACTTTTGTGCGGTACTCTGACGTTCGGTTGATTTCTGCTCTCTACTGGGCCCTTATATGCTCCGCTTGCCTCTGGGGATGCCAGCAATGGCGGTATCGTCTCGTTAGATTGAAATACGTTACGTATGGTTTTATTATATTTGGATAGGCTAGGAAAGGGTAACTTCAACTT
>NW_017030631.1:0-214 GCF_001483705.2 Eufriesea mexicana | reverse complement strand
AAAATGGATAAAGTAAAACGAATATCGCAAATTTTAAAAATTACTATGCCCATTAATGGCTTCCATGTTAAATACAAAATTTCTGCAATATTAACCCTTTGCACTCGGCGAATTTTTCGTTACAGGAAAATATTATAGTAATTCGAAGACTTTCTGCTATAAGATAGACCATATTTCTAAAATGGTAAATAAGAGATCATATGCAAATTAAGAC
>NW_017030630.1:0-214 GCF_001483705.2 Eufriesea mexicana | reverse complement strand
CCGCAGTTTCTACACTGACACCCTGTCTGTTCGGCAGTTAGACCTGTACTTTGGGGGCAACTCTCTGATAAAATGGAGTGTCTAGACTTCTGTGGCCTCGTGTCACTTGGGAAAAGAGGAGACCGACCTGTACAGTCGATGGGACGACGATTGGAGTCCTTTCTTAACCCTTTAGTTACTTTAATTCGTCAGACACTATAGAACAAGGCACCGC
>NW_017030629.1:0-214 GCF_001483705.2 Eufriesea mexicana | reverse complement strand
TGACGGTCCTGGCACTATAGGTTGTGTTAGGTTACGTTTGTTTGGCTTAAGTCAGGTAACCTTCAGTTAGGGTGGCGTTGACTCTTGTGTTATACACGGCTATTCGGACGATTTCTGCACTCTGTTGTGATACAATATGTTCTGCTAGGCCCTGGCGAGGCCAGAAATACAGGTCTCGGCTCGTTACGTTTACTTATTCTACGTTTGGCGAGGT
>NW_017030628.1:0-214 GCF_001483705.2 Eufriesea mexicana | reverse complement strand
AGGTTTAGTAAGGTTACGTTCCGTTAGGTTAGGTTAGGAAGGTTCGGTTAGGGTTTCTGTGACATCTATGCTATACACTGCTATTTGAATGATTTCGGTGCCCTACATTGGTCTAGTATTTTCAGCTCCAATCTGTGGAGGCGAGCAATAATGGTCGTGGCGGTCTGCTTGTGTTTGGTTGCGTTTGGCTAGGTTATGTTTTGTTATGTATGGT
>NW_017030627.1:0-214 GCF_001483705.2 Eufriesea mexicana | reverse complement strand
TTTCAATTGAAATGAACTCTTCAGGCAGATTCTGATGCAATGCAATTGCTATAGCAAACCAATGGAATCTTTCCTCCTTATTTACGCAGGGAATTTCCTCACCACGACATTAGTCGAAAATGACAATAGAATTGATCTTTTCAATCAGATACTATTGTAACGCATTGGCTATAGCAAACCAATAGTATCTATCCTCCTTATTTACGCAGAAAGG
>NW_017030626.1:0-214 GCF_001483705.2 Eufriesea mexicana | reverse complement strand
TCTTACGACTACAACGACACAATTATACCTAACAACACGATTACAACTAGCAACACGATAACAGCTCACAACACGACTACAACCAACTCTCCAGCACTGACTCTCAAGAAGAAGCGTCTATCAAGAATGCTCCCTTTATATACTCCCTAAGAAAGCCTCCCCCACCAAATATAGTCATGCTAAGGGCCTGACGCATCGCCGGGGTTTTTCCAAA
>NW_017030625.1:0-214 GCF_001483705.2 Eufriesea mexicana | reverse complement strand
GGCGATAGGCGTTCTAATCACTAAGCTATGGCAGCTTGCAGGTTTTGAATATACCCATTCTCTATCGAGTAAATGGCTCTACTTGCCATTGTATTGAAGGCGTTGTGCGATCTATTCACCAAGCTATAACAGGTTATTGATTTTGAATAGCACTATTCTCTGGCAAGTAGATGGCTGTACTTGCCATTGTTTGAAGGCGTAAGGCGACCTATTC
>NW_017030624.1:0-214 GCF_001483705.2 Eufriesea mexicana | reverse complement strand
GTTAGGCTAGGCTAAGTCGGGTTAGGTAAGAATGGGCTAGGGTAGGTAGGGTTACGTTTGCTCTGCTTGGGTTTGGTTAGGCCGTGTTAGGTTACGTTGGGTTAGGTTAGGTTACGTTAGGTCAGGTTAGGTTGGGTTGGGTTCGTTTGGCTGGGTTGGGTTAGGTTAGGTTAGGCTATGTTATGTTAGGTTAGGTTACGTTAATTTAGGTGAG
>NW_017030623.1:0-214 GCF_001483705.2 Eufriesea mexicana | reverse complement strand
TTTGTTATCTTTGGATTGCAAATGTTAGGATAGAACACCTTTGGCTTTTGTGATATACACTTCCCTGCGGTGGATTTCTACGCTCTACGTTGCGCTACTGTACTATGCTCGACATTCAGGGTGATAGCAATAGCGCTCGTGGCACCTTAGTTTGAGTTATGTTACGTTTGGTTACGTCAGGTTAGGATCAGTTTGGACAGGGTAGCTTTGACTT
>NW_017030622.1:0-214 GCF_001483705.2 Eufriesea mexicana | reverse complement strand
TAGGTTGAAACAGATGGGCGAGAGAGGGTCACCCTGCTTCACTCCACAAGACGGGTGAATAGGATGTGACTCCCACTGCTCGCAACGTAAGCGCGTTGACGACTCTCTGTAGGTCCCGGCCAAGTATTCTATCATCAATTCCGGAACACCGGATGACCGCAGTGTATCCATTACCGACGAGTGTGTTACCGAGTCAAAGGCTTTGGCTACATCC
>NW_017030621.1:0-214 GCF_001483705.2 Eufriesea mexicana | reverse complement strand
TTAATTTTGGATGGGTTAGGATATGGTAGCTTCGACTTATGTGATATGCACCGCTATCCACTGCTTTCATACGCTCTACATTGCTCTACTATACTCTGCTCGACAATGGGGTGGTCAGCGATAGTTTTCGTGGCACGAAACGATGAGTTAGGTTACGTTTGTTGAATTTAGGTTCGGTTATGGTAGGGAAGGATAGCCTTGACTTTGTGCTATA
>NW_017030620.1:0-214 GCF_001483705.2 Eufriesea mexicana | reverse complement strand
GCACGATATTAGTCGAAAATGTCAGTAAAATTGTATTTTCAATCGAGATCCTTTAGCAATGCAATGGCTGTCTCACGCCAATTGAATCTTTCCTCCTTATTTATGCACAAAAGTTAGCTCCGCACGATATTAGTCGAAAATGTCTATAAAGTTGAATTTTCCAGGCAGATACTCTAGCATTGCAATGACCATAGCGCGCCAATAATGTCCTTCC
>NW_017030619.1:0-214 GCF_001483705.2 Eufriesea mexicana | reverse complement strand
ATATCGTAGTGAGCCACCTTTCTTGCATAAATAAGGAGGAAGAATTCAATTGGCGTGCTATAGACACTGCAATGATATAGAATCTTCCTGGAAAATTAAAATTTATTGACATTTTCGACTAATATCGTGGTGAGCTATCTTTTTGGCGAATTTAAGGTTGGTAGATTCTATTGGCGTGCTATAGCCAATGCATTGCTGTAGTATCTGGCTGCAA
>NW_017030618.1:0-214 GCF_001483705.2 Eufriesea mexicana | reverse complement strand
CTCGACTCTCGGGAGGACAGTAATAGTGGTATCGGCAGGTTAGGTTGTGCTAGGCTATGTGTGGTTATAGTATGTTTGCCTAGGTTATGTATGAATAGGCTTGACTTTCGTGGTATACACTGCTTTTCGTCCGATTTCGGCGCTCTACCGCGATCTTATAAGCTCTGCTTTGCTCGGGTGTGCCAGAGATAGTGGCCGCGGCTCATTACCCTGT
>NW_017030617.1:0-214 GCF_001483705.2 Eufriesea mexicana | reverse complement strand
GAAATTTAATAACAATAACAATTATTTATTTAATTACAAAGATTATTAAACAAATATTACGTGGAATATAATTAATTTATCAAAATCACGTGCTCACACATCTTCTCTCTATTAATACTCAATTACAACTGACTTATGTCAAATCACTCTCTTTTTTCTTTCTTCTTTCATACATTACATTGACATACATAATTTACACAACACCTCAATCATT
>NW_017030616.1:0-214 GCF_001483705.2 Eufriesea mexicana | reverse complement strand
TGCGCCACACACCGCTATTCGGAGGATTTCAGCACTCTACTGTGCTCTAGTACATCCTGCTTGTCTCTGAGGAGGCTAGCAATAGTGATCTCATCACGTAGGATTGAGTAGATCTTCGTTCGGTTACGTTACGTGTGGCTATGTTAGGATTGGGTAGCTTCGACTGTTGTGCTGCGCACTGCTATCCTGTTGACCTATGCTCTCTACTCCTTTC
>NW_017030615.1:0-214 GCF_001483705.2 Eufriesea mexicana | reverse complement strand
GTGAGGTGAGGGATCATAGCGAATAGCACGATCGACGTGATTCCTGCATGTACGTCATCCGATAAGACGAAGCTGCAGAAATGAACGGAAAAGTTCACGCGATCAGGGTGGTCAGCTGATAACACGACTGCAGTTGTCGCGTTTACTTCGGCAATCGGTAGTTGGGGGATGATCGCGAGAATCAGATTATGCACGTTAAAATTCGTGAAACGCG
>NW_017030614.1:0-214 GCF_001483705.2 Eufriesea mexicana | reverse complement strand
CATATAAACATCCTCAAGTCCATTCATACGTACATCCATACATCCATCCATCCATACATACAACCATACGTATACCCACACATACATCCATACATACACCCATACATACATCCATTCATACATCCATCCACACATCCACCCGTACATACACCCATCCATACATCCATAGATCCATACATACAAACATCCATAAATCCATCCATCCACACTTCCT
>NW_017030613.1:0-214 GCF_001483705.2 Eufriesea mexicana | reverse complement strand
CCGAGGATGCTTCCTTGATCTCCTGTGATCTGCTGGGCCATTTCTGACGGATGCTCAGTTAGTGCAGGTACTTCTTGTACCTGCCTGGTCCGGAAGTCCTGCTTCACCCCCTGTATGTGCTGCCACATGGACAGCCGATTGGTCGCGGTCACACTGAAATCAGCCTCCGGTGGGCTCGGCAATGACTTGCCAATCAGGAAGTGGGCAGGGATCA
>NW_017030612.1:0-214 GCF_001483705.2 Eufriesea mexicana | reverse complement strand
AATCGTGTATCACTGGTGAGGAAAGACGCGTAGATAGGAGCAATGTAAACAAGCCCGGTTAAGCTGCTCAATTTTCGCTGACGTTTTTCTATTTCAGCTGCGTGTTATTCTTCGCACGAAGTTCGACGCGTGACCGTTAATATTCGTTCATGTTTCTCTGTCCAGACAGGTCGAGACTAGTCAGTTCCGTGTTATTCTTCGTCGCGTTCAGACG
>NW_017030611.1:0-214 GCF_001483705.2 Eufriesea mexicana | reverse complement strand
TATAGCACGCTAACAGTATCTTTTCTCCTTATTTATGCAAGAAAGTTCGCTCACCGCGATATTGTCGAAAATGTCAATGAAATTGAATTTTCCAGGAGGATTCTAAAGCATTGCAATGGCTACAGCTGGCCAATAGGACCATTCCACCATCTTTATGCAAGAAAGTTAGCTCGCCGCGATATTAATCGACAAAGTCAATAAAATTGTATTTTCC
>NW_017030610.1:0-214 GCF_001483705.2 Eufriesea mexicana | reverse complement strand
CTCGGCTTTGTTCTGGCTGGCCAGAAATCGTGGCCACCGTACGTTAGATTGATTTATGTTACGCTCCGTTGGGTTCGGCTTGTGTGGGTTTGGATAGGATATCTTTGACTTCTGTGCTGTACACCGCTATTCATAGGATTTCTGCGCTCTTCTGTGCTCTAGTATATTCTGCTTGGCTATGTGGAGGCCAGCATTATTGGTCTCGCCTCGTTAG
>NW_017030609.1:0-214 GCF_001483705.2 Eufriesea mexicana | reverse complement strand
TTGGTGTGAGTAATGTTACATTTAGTTGGGATTAGTTTGGTAGATGTTAGCTTTAGGTATCTCGGACTTCTGTGCTATACACTGCAATGCAGCAGATTTCTGCGCTCTCCTCAGTTTCAGTGTATTCTGCTTGGCTCTGGGTGCCAACAGAGGTGGTCTCGGCTCGTTAGGTTGAGATAGGTTGCGATTGGTTTGGTTAGGTTGGTTTATGTTT
>NW_017030608.1:0-214 GCF_001483705.2 Eufriesea mexicana | reverse complement strand
GAAATTTCAATTTTAATGACATTTTCGACTAATATCGTGGTGAGCCAACTCTCTTGCATAAATAAGGATGGAAGATTCTATTGGCGTGCTATATCCATTGCAATGATATAGAATCTGGCATGAAAATACAATTTTATTGACTTTTTCGACCAATATCGTGGTGACCTAACTTCCTTGCATAAGAAAGGAGGAAGGATCCTTTTGAAGTGCTATA
>NW_017030607.1:0-214 GCF_001483705.2 Eufriesea mexicana | reverse complement strand
TGCAACGAAGATAGCTCACCAAGATATCAATCGGAAATGGCAGTAAAATTGAATTTTCCAGGACGATTCTATAGCATTGCAATGCCTATAGCGCGCCAATAGAACCTTTCCTCCTTATTTATGCAACAAAGTTAACTCACCGCGATATTATTCGAAAATGTCAAAAAAATTGAATTTTCCAGCCAAATTCTACACCATTGCAATGGATATAGCA
>NW_017030606.1:0-214 GCF_001483705.2 Eufriesea mexicana | reverse complement strand
TGCAGTGAATTGCATAAGAGACCTAGATACCCTAACCTAACTGAACGAAGCACAACTCGACGTTACGTTCCGCGACCTCTGCTCCTTGCCTCCCCTCAGTAAAGAAGATTGTAGTAGAGCACAGTGGATCACAGAAATCGTCGGAATAGCAAAGTAATTCATAAAAGTCAAAGTAGCATATCCTAACCTAGCCAAACGTATCGTATCAAAACGT
>NW_017030605.1:0-214 GCF_001483705.2 Eufriesea mexicana | reverse complement strand
CTGGGCTCTAGCCTCCAATAGTCCGTACTGTTTGACTCCGTGGAGGCCAGCAACACAGGTTGCCGTATATTAGGTTATGCTAAGTTACGCTTGCTCATGTTACGACTAGTTAGGTTAGGAGGGGGTTGCTTTGGCTCTTGTGCTATACACAGCTATTGGGTGGATTTCTGCGCTCCATTGCGCTCTAATATCTCTGCTTGGCTCTGGGGAGGGC
>NW_017030604.1:0-214 GCF_001483705.2 Eufriesea mexicana | reverse complement strand
GTGCGCTGCCTTTCTTGCATAAATAAGGAGGAAAGATACTTTTGGTGTGCTATAACCATTGCATAGATATAGAATGTGCCTGGCAGATTAAATTCTATTGTCAGTTTCGACTAATATCGTGGTGAACCATCTTTCTGGCATAAATAAGGCAGAAATATTCGACTGGCGTGCTATTGCCATTGCAATGCCGAAGAATCTTGCTGGGAAATTCAAT
>NW_017030603.1:0-214 GCF_001483705.2 Eufriesea mexicana | reverse complement strand
TACCCTAAAATAAGTAACTCTGGCTGCACTATTTGTGTAAAAATTAAAAAAAGAAAGAAATAGTCAAAATTGGAAAAAAATTGACAAAATTTCCACCCTCGTATGATAGAAATATTTTAGATGAATAATCACCGTGCTTTCTTCGCGAATTTTCCTCTCCACTGACAAAAATGTTGCAACGGGTGCAGACATTGCTCACCAAGTGGATAAAATA
>NW_017030602.1:0-214 GCF_001483705.2 Eufriesea mexicana | reverse complement strand
ACGTTTGGTTTGCTTGGGTTAGGATAAGTTCGGTTAGGATGGCTTTGACTTTTGTGCTATACATTGCTATGCGGTTGATTTCTACGCCCTACACAGCTCTATTATACTCCGCTCGTCTCTGGGGTGGCGAGCAATAGTGGTCGCGGCACGTTAGGTTAGGTCATGTTACCTTTGGCTCGGTTTGGCTTGATTGGGTTAGGTTTGGCTGTCTTTC
>NW_017030601.1:0-214 GCF_001483705.2 Eufriesea mexicana | reverse complement strand
CTAGAGCACAGTGGAGCGCAGAAAACCGCCGAATAGAAGTGTATAGCACAAAAGTCAAAGATAACCTAACCTAACCTGGCCGAACCTAACGTAGCCGAACGTAGAATACCCAAACGTAACGAGCCGAGACATTATCTGCTGGCTTCCCCACGGCCAAGCAGGACATATTAGACCAGAGTAGAGTTCAAGAATCCACCGAATAGCATTATATAAC
>NW_017030600.1:0-214 GCF_001483705.2 Eufriesea mexicana | reverse complement strand
AAAATGTCAATAAAATTGGATTTCCCTTCCAGATTATATAACTTTGCTATGACTAGAGCACGCGAACAGAATATTTCCTCCTTACATACGCAAGGAAGTCAGCTCACCACGATATTATTCGAAAATGTCAACAAAATTGTATTTTCCAGCATCAATCTATATCGTTGCGATGGCTATAGCAGTCAAAAAGCATCTTTCCTCCATACTTAAGAAA
>NW_017030599.1:0-214 GCF_001483705.2 Eufriesea mexicana | reverse complement strand
CATACATTCGTACATCCATACATACACACATCCATACATCCATACATCCATACATCCATACATGCATCCATCCATCCATACATCCACACACATGTACATCCTTACATTCGTACATACATACGTCCATACATCCACACATCCATAAATCCAAACATCCATACATACATACATCCATACATGCATACATCCATCCATCCATACCTCAATCCATCCA
>NW_017030598.1:0-214 GCF_001483705.2 Eufriesea mexicana | reverse complement strand
GATCTAATAATAATTAATAAATTATTAAATAGGAAATCTCGAATCTTTTTGTAAAAATATTTATTTGAATAGCTAATGAATATTTTTCTATAAACGTGAAAATTTCCAATTCGAAGCGACGATTAATATCTAATCTCAAAGATTGCAATTGCTAATCTCGCAATTTCGATTTCCTGCAGATTTTTCAGTCCACCTCTGGTAATACGATCTTAAT
>NW_017030597.1:0-214 GCF_001483705.2 Eufriesea mexicana | reverse complement strand
AAATTGAATTTTCCAGCCAGATTATGTATCATTACTATGGCAATAGCACACCAATGGAATCTTCCCTCCTTATTTATGTAAGAAAGTTAGCTCACCCCGAAGATTGTCGAACTTGTCAAAAATATTATATTTTCCAGCCAGATTCTGTTAGACTGCAGGTCTATAGCACGCGAATGGAATATTTCCTCCTTATTTACGCAAGGAAGTTAGCTCA
>NW_017030596.1:0-214 GCF_001483705.2 Eufriesea mexicana | reverse complement strand
TACGGCCATACATTCATACATCCATACATAGAAACGTCCATACACTAATACATCCATCCATCCTTACATCCATCCATCCATACATCCATCCATCCATACATCCATGCTTCCACACATGCATACATCCACAAATCAATCCATCTATGCACTTATCCTTCCATACGTACATCCATACATATTCCATACATACATCCATACATCCTCGCATACACAC
>NW_017030595.1:0-214 GCF_001483705.2 Eufriesea mexicana | reverse complement strand
ATTTATATATTATATTATATATCTGTGTAATTTTGGGAACTAAATTTTCCGAATAATTTTTATGCTTTTCTTAAAAATTCTTTTCCTCTTTCAATTATTCTTTCCTTTTTCTTCTCGATTGTTTTCATACTTCTACATTGACGAAAGAGCAATTAATTGATTAATTTTCTTAATCGCAGGCATACAAGGTAGACGATAAAAATCCCGATGGAAG
>NW_017030594.1:0-214 GCF_001483705.2 Eufriesea mexicana | reverse complement strand
ACGAAGCGCCCGCGCCATGCCTTCCAGGCGTCGTGCCAGCGCGAGGAAGTGCTCGTCGATCCTTCAGAGGCTATCGAGGACTAGGCCGAGGTACTTTATCTGGTGCCGAACTTTGAATAAGATGTTCCCCACGCGCATCATGGACTTGGGCGGCTTGCCACGGGATCGATGGCAAAACCACATTGCCCCGGTCTTCTCGGGGAGATACTCATCC
>NW_017030593.1:0-214 GCF_001483705.2 Eufriesea mexicana | reverse complement strand
CCCAACCTAACGTGCCGAGGCCGCTTTTGCTGGCACTCCCACAGCCAAGCAAGATATACTAGAACACAGTAGAGCGCAGAAATGCGCGTACAGCTGTGTATAGCACGAAAGTCATTGCTATCCTTGTCTGCCGCATGTTAGCATAACCTATCCAAACGTAGTCCAGCTCAACATAACGTGCCGCGACCAGTATTGCTGGCCACCACAGATCCAA
>NW_017030592.1:0-214 GCF_001483705.2 Eufriesea mexicana | reverse complement strand
AAAGAAATTGAGACGAGCCTATGAATTAGGAAAGAATTTGATGTAGGTTGGTGAGTTGAAGACTAAAGAATGAAATTAAAATATATACTTACTTTAATAATGCAATGACACAGGGATACGTAGATCAATTTAAATGGAAGCGATAAATAGTAGACAGTACTACTTGTGGTAGTGGTTAACATAGATTTTGAATATATATATGTATTGATATAGT
>NW_017030591.1:0-214 GCF_001483705.2 Eufriesea mexicana | reverse complement strand
TTTATTGACATTTTCGAATAACGTCGTTGTGAGCTGTCTTTCTTACATATACAAGGAGGAAAGGCTCAATTCACGTGCTGTAGCTGTCGCAGTGGTATGGTGTCTGGCTGGAAAGTTCAATTTTATTGACATGATCGACTAATATTGTGGGGAGCTCTCTTCCTTGCATAAGTAAGGAGGAAAGATGCTTTTTGAGTGCTATAGCCATTGCAAT
>NW_017030590.1:0-214 GCF_001483705.2 Eufriesea mexicana | reverse complement strand
GCTCGATTTGTGTTAGAGTTTACTACAGTAAATATTCTATTGACAATAATAAAATTAACATTGACTGCAATATAATTGGCTTTATGTACTGTCGCGAGGAGTTTTCACAGTTGAAGTTTAAACCAACTCCCTAGAAAAGTAGCTAAGGAGAAAAGCACAAGCTGACGAGAGTTTGCGACGAGTTTCAAAAATGAGAGAAAGTTCTGAATTTTGA
>NW_017030589.1:0-214 GCF_001483705.2 Eufriesea mexicana | reverse complement strand
GTTTTAGTGGTTAAAAATCCCACATAACCCCGCCACCTCCCATAAGGGGGCCGGGAATCTTTGAAAGATTTCCTCCACGTGAAAAAAAAAGAAAAGAGTAGGTTATGATATCCTCCAGATTTGCGCTATACGCTGTTACGCGTCGTATTAGTGCGCTGTACTGTGCTCCAGCATATTCTGCTTGGCTGTTGAGAGGCAAGCAGTAGTGGTATCT
>NW_017030588.1:0-214 GCF_001483705.2 Eufriesea mexicana | reverse complement strand
CCGAAGTTAACCTAACCTAACATAACGAAACCAAAAATAACTCAAACTAACGTGCCATAATCAATATTTCCGGCATTTTCAGGGCCAAGCGGAATATGCAAGTGCACTGTAGAGCGCAGATATCATGCGAATACCTCACCGAGTTTAACCAAACCAAGCATAGCCGAGGATATCATAACACCACCTAGCGTTTCGAGGCCACAATTGCTATCCA
>NW_017030587.1:0-214 GCF_001483705.2 Eufriesea mexicana | reverse complement strand
AGCGGGGAAATCCACCGAATAGCAGTGTACAGCACAGAAACCAAAGCTGTCCTTTTTTTCCTTCCTTTCATTTGGGCGACCTTCCAAGGGCAGCTGGACACCCTAGCGGAGGGTGCGGGTTTACGTGGGATTTTTACCCACTAAAACCCGAAAGATGGCGAGCCTCCGCATTTCAGAGCGACATGGACTTCGCGGCGACGCAACTGACATGGCG
>NW_017030586.1:0-214 GCF_001483705.2 Eufriesea mexicana | reverse complement strand
CATGGGTCCCTCAGCCGAGCTCGTCAGGCAGTCATCACGGACTGTCCGAACATTCGCCCCAACCAAACGGCCTAAACGGCTTCAGAAGCACCGTCGCCGCCCCGGTGGAGTAGTTCATGGATGTTAGCCTCCCACACCCAAAGAGAACCTTACCTAACCTAACCTAACCTAATGTAGCCTATCTCAATGTAACGTGTAGCAACCACTGTTGCTG
>NW_017030585.1:0-214 GCF_001483705.2 Eufriesea mexicana | reverse complement strand
ACGTTGTATTGAGTTAAGCGACGTTTGGGCTGGCTAGGATAGGTTAGCTTAGATTAGGATATCGTCGACCTTTGTGCTATACACTGCTGTGTGGAGGATTTCAAAGCCCTGCCGTCCTCTAGTGAATTCTGCCCTGCTCTGGGTAGGCCAACAATAGCGGTCTCGGCACGTTAGGTTGCGTTAGGCCGCGTTTCGTTGTCTTACGTTTTGTGAG
>NW_017030584.1:0-214 GCF_001483705.2 Eufriesea mexicana | reverse complement strand
ATATCCGAACGTACAATGACTCAAGTTAACGAGCCGGGACCACTGTTGCTAGCACTCCCAGAGTCAAGCTGAAAATATTAAAGCACTGAAGGGAGCAGAAATCTACCTAACAGCAGGCTATAGCACTAAAGTCACAGCCATCCTCTCCTAGCCTAACCATCCGTAACATAACCTAACATTACCTAACTAAACATAACATGCCGCGACAACTATA
>NW_017030583.1:0-214 GCF_001483705.2 Eufriesea mexicana | reverse complement strand
CAGAGAATAGGTCTATTCAAAATCTATAACCTGTTATGGCATGGTGAATAGATGGTCTGACGCATTCAATCCAATGGCAAGTACAGCCACCTACTTGCCACACAATAGATCTATTCAAAATCTATAATCTGTTATAGCTTGGTAAAGAGACCGCCTAACGCGTTCAATCCAATGGCAAGTACAGCCATCTACTTGCCAGAGTATAGGTCTATTC
>NW_017030582.1:0-214 GCF_001483705.2 Eufriesea mexicana | reverse complement strand
AGGTGCTGTCAGGTTACGTAGGGTTATGCTGTGTTTGGTTAGGTTAGGCTAGGACAACTTTGATTTTTGTGACATACACTGCTATTCGGTAGATTTCTGCATTCTACTGTGACCTAATATGCTCTGCTTTGCTCCGGGGAGGCGTGATATATAGGGTTAGGTTACGTTCGGTCAGTCTAGGTTTGTTTGGGTTAGGGTAGAATACCCTTGACCT
>NW_017030581.1:0-214 GCF_001483705.2 Eufriesea mexicana | reverse complement strand
CTACTACAGTGCTCTGTCGGTGGATGCCCTTAGCACCGTCCGGATAATTCTAAATATCTCTAGTCATAACTGTTCCATACATTGATTAGCTTATAGTTGCTGAGGAATTTAAGTCACCTGCTGTATAGTTAACCCAACTGCTACCGTACTCTGATATTGGCTATACTCAGTACTGTGTTGACGATTGCTAATCTCCCGAGCGATAAATGGTTGT
>NW_017030580.1:0-214 GCF_001483705.2 Eufriesea mexicana | reverse complement strand
GCTATTCGGTGGTTTTCTGCGCTCTCCGTCACTCTACTATACTCCGCTCGACTCAGTGGAGGCAAGAAATAGAGTTCGTGGCACGTGAGCTTGTGATAGGTCACGCTTGGTTAGATAAGGTGAGGTCAAGTTTGGTCAGGATAGCTCCCGATTTCTTGACGTACACTGTTATTCGGTGGATTTCCGTGTTGTACCGTGCTCTACTGCATTCTCC
>NW_017030579.1:0-214 GCF_001483705.2 Eufriesea mexicana | reverse complement strand
CAACCTGTCGTGCCAGGACTACCGTTGCAGGCCACGACAGAGTCAAACAGAGTATGCTAGAGCGCAGTAGTGCGCAGATAGCCACAAAATAGCAATGTATAGAACAAAAATATAAGACAACCCAACCTAACCAAGCACAACCTAACCTAACCAAACGTAAAATAATTAAACCAAACTATCTGAGACCTCCATTGCTGGCCTCGTTGGAGCAAAG
>NW_017030578.1:0-214 GCF_001483705.2 Eufriesea mexicana | reverse complement strand
AGTGTAGTAGAGAACAGCAGAGCGCAGAAATTCACCGAGTAGCTGTGTATACCACGAATGTCAGAGCTATCCAAGCCTAACACACACTATCATAATGTAACCGAACGTAGCCTAACAAAACCCAGCGTACCGACACCACTATCAGTGGACGTCACAGAACCAAGCTGAAGATATCAGATCACAGTATAAGGCAAGAATCCACCGAATAGCAGTG
>NW_017030577.1:0-214 GCF_001483705.2 Eufriesea mexicana | reverse complement strand
AACATTCAATTTTATTGACATTTTCTACTAACATCGTGTTCAGCTAACCTTCTTGTATAAATACGGACGAAATATTCTATTGGCGTGGTACAGCCATGGCAAAGGTATAGAATCTGGACGGAAAATTGAATTTTATTGACGTTTTCGACTTATATCGTGGTGACCTTGCATCGTCGCAAAAATAAGGACGATAGATACTATTGTCGTGCTGTAG
>NW_017030576.1:0-214 GCF_001483705.2 Eufriesea mexicana | reverse complement strand
CAATTTTATTGACATTTTCGACTAATATCGTTGTGAGCTAACTTTCTTGAATAAATAAGGAGGGTAGATTCTACTGGCGTGCTATAGCCATTGCATTGCTATAGCATACAGCTGGAAAATACAATTTTGTTGACATTTCCAAATAATATTGTGGTGAGCTATCTTTCTTGAATAAATACGGAGTAGAAATTCAATTGGCGTGATATGGCCGTCG
>NW_017030575.1:0-214 GCF_001483705.2 Eufriesea mexicana | reverse complement strand
ACTATACTTTGGTCGGCTCGCGGAGGCCAGAAATAGCGGTCTCGGTCAGTGATGTTGTGTTATACTGCGTACGGTTACGTTGTATTGGTTTGGGTTAGGTACGGATTGATATAATCTGTTGTTCAGTGGAATTCTGCGATCTGCTGTACCTTAGTACGTTCTGCTTGACTCTGGGTATACCAGCAACGGTGATCTCGGCACGTTAGGTTGAGAT
>NW_017030574.1:0-214 GCF_001483705.2 Eufriesea mexicana | reverse complement strand
GCAAGAAAGATAGCTCACCACGATATTAGTGGAAAATGACAATAAAATTGAACTTTCCAGCCAAATTCTATTGCATTGCAAAGTCTATAACACGCCAATAGAATAATTCCTCCTTATTTTTGCAAGAACGGTAGCTCACCACGTTACTAGCCGAAAATGTCAGTAAAATTGAATTTTACAGCTAGATTCCAGAGCATTGCAATGGCTATACCAC
>NW_017030573.1:0-214 GCF_001483705.2 Eufriesea mexicana | reverse complement strand
TGTATAGCATTGCAATGGCTATAGCATGCCAATAGAATCTTTCCTCCTTATTTATGCAACAAATTACCTCACCGCGATATTAGTCGAGAATGTCAATACAATTGTATTTTCCCATCTGATTCTATAACATTGGAATGGCTATAACATGCCGATAGAATCTTTCCTCCTCATTTATGCAACAAAATTAGCTCATCACGATATTAGTCGATAATGT
>NW_017030572.1:0-214 GCF_001483705.2 Eufriesea mexicana | reverse complement strand
AGGTTAAGCGGAACACGTTAGCGGACACCAGAGCTCAGAAATCCTTACAACATCGGTGTTGATCAGAAAAGTCATGACTACCCAAACTTATCCCAAAACAACAGATCATAACCACACATAGCCTGACTCAACGTAACTTGCCGAGAACGTCATTGTTGCCCTCCCCAGAGCCATGCAGGGCAAACCAGAGAACAGAAGGTCGCAGATGTCCACC
>NW_017030571.1:0-214 GCF_001483705.2 Eufriesea mexicana | reverse complement strand
TTTAGTGCTATAGTCTGCTATTAAGTGGACTTCTGCGACCAACAGTGCTCTAATGTTTTCAGCATGGCTCTGACAAGGCTAGCAAGAGTTGTCTCGGCACGTTATTAGAGCCATGATACGTTCGGTTAGGATGGGATAGGCTAAGGTTTGCTAGGATATTTGCATCTTTTGCGCTGTACACTGCTGTTCGGCGTACTTCAGCGCTCTACTGTGT
>NW_017030570.1:0-214 GCF_001483705.2 Eufriesea mexicana | reverse complement strand
GACCACTATTGCTGCAATGTAAGGAGCCAGGCAGAATGCATTAGAGCAGGGTAGTGCGCAGTATAGTGGTGCATATCGCAAAAGACAAAGCTATTCTATACAAACCAAATCAAACGTAGCACTGCCAAACGTAACCTAACTAAGCCCAACATTCCGTGGCCACTACTGCTGGCCTCCCTAACCTATGTTAGGGTAGGAAAGCTTTGACTACTTT
>NW_017030569.1:0-214 GCF_001483705.2 Eufriesea mexicana | reverse complement strand
GAAAGCATCCAAATAGCAAGTTGTAGCTCAAAAGTCAAAGATACCCTGGCATAACCAGGCCTATCCTAACCTAACCGAACGTAGAATAACTGTACCTAAGATGCCGCGACCACTATTGCTGGCTTCACCAGAGACAAGCGGAATATCGTGCCGCACAGTAGAACACTGAAGTCCATAGGACACCTGTGCTGAGCACAAAAGTCAGAGATACCCT
>NW_017030568.1:0-214 GCF_001483705.2 Eufriesea mexicana | reverse complement strand
ACCTAGTTTCAGTGTATGGTACGAAGATCGAACCTATCCCAACCGAAGTTAGCATAACGTAACATTACCTAACGTATACCAACCCAACATAACGTGAAGAGACATCTATTGCTGCCCTCCCAGGAGCCAAGCAGAATACGATAATCAACAATAGGCGCTGAAGCCGGCCGCTTTGGAGTGAATAGTAAAATAGAGATATCCAAACCTTACATTA
>NW_017030567.1:0-214 GCF_001483705.2 Eufriesea mexicana | reverse complement strand
CTACTGTTGCTGGCATTGCCTGAACCAAGTTGAAAATATGAGGGCACTGTTGGGCGCGGAAATCCACCTAATAGCAGACTATGGCATTAAAGTCATAGCTACATCCTCATTAACCTAAATAATCGTAACATAACCAAACGTACCTTAACGGAAAATAACGTGCCGCGGCAACTATTACATGCCTCCCCAGAGCCAAACACGACATACTAGAACG
>NW_017030566.1:0-214 GCF_001483705.2 Eufriesea mexicana | reverse complement strand
GGCATTTTAAAGTACACTAAAGCGCAGAATTCCACCGAATTGCAGTGTATAGCGCAAAAGCCAGTGCCACCCTAACCAAACCAAACCTAGTCCAGAATACCCAAGCTAGCTCAACCTCACGTACCAGGTCCACCATTTCTGGTGCCTCCAAAGTCGAGCATAGTATAGTAGAGCAACGTGGAGCGCTGAAATCCATCGAATAACAGCGTATAGC
>NW_017030565.1:0-214 GCF_001483705.2 Eufriesea mexicana | reverse complement strand
GATTGTTAGATGGATGTGTGTATGATACGGATGTACCGATGTATGCATGTATATATGTATGGACGTATGGGCGGATGTATGTATGATTGGATGGATGTAAGGATGGATGGATGTATGGATGTATGTGTGGATGTATGTATGGGTGTATGTTTGGTTGGATGGATGTTTGAATGGAATGATTTACGTATGTGTGGATGTAAGGATGTATGGATCG
>NW_017030564.1:0-214 GCF_001483705.2 Eufriesea mexicana | reverse complement strand
CATCCATCCACACATCACCACATCCGTACATCCATCGATCCATACACCCTTCCATCCATACATTAATCCACCAATCCATCCATCCATCTATACATCCATACGCACATCAGTACATATGTCCATACATGCCCTCATACATTCATTCATGCACACATTCATACATACAATAATACGTACATCCATATATACACCCATACATACACACATACACCCC
>NW_017030563.1:0-214 GCF_001483705.2 Eufriesea mexicana | reverse complement strand
GTCAGGTCATGTCAGGCCAGGTCAGGTCTGGTCAGGTCAGGTCAGGTCAGATCAGTCTGGACACGTCAGGTCAGGTCACGTCAGGTCAGGTCTCCTCTGGAAAAGTCAGGCCAGTTCAGTTCAGGCCAGGAGGTGACAGGTCTGGTCAGGCCAGGTCAGGTCAGCTCAGGTCACATAAGTCAGGACAGGTCAGGTCAGGTCAGGTCAGATCAGG
>NW_017030562.1:0-214 GCF_001483705.2 Eufriesea mexicana | reverse complement strand
GCCGAGAGGTAAGTGAAAGAAAGTGTAAAATGGAGGGAAGGAGAATATGTAAGTGTGGGTGTACAGGATGTTATAAGAGAAAAATGTAAAACTTGGTGAATTTATTGTATTTATTCAGACAAGTTCAAAAACGTCTAATTAACATAATTGCATTCTGAGATCAATTCTATCGAAGTTATTAAAATTATTTTTAATTCTTAATAAAGAAAATTTA
>NW_017030561.1:0-214 GCF_001483705.2 Eufriesea mexicana | reverse complement strand
TAGTGAGCTACCTTTCTTGCATAAATAAGGAGGAAAGATACTTCTGGCGTTATATGGTCATTGCAATCCTATAGAATCTGGCTGGAAAATACAATTTTATTGACGTTTTCGACTAATAGTGTGGTGACCTAACTTTCATGGATATATAAGTAGGAAAGGTTCTACTGCCGCGCTATAGTCATTGCGATGCTATAGAGTCTGGCTGGAAAACTCG
>NW_017030560.1:0-214 GCF_001483705.2 Eufriesea mexicana | reverse complement strand
TATAGAATGATAGCTGATGGCTTTCTGCGCTCTACTGACGTCTAGCATATTCTGCCTGTCTCTGGGGAGGCCCGCAATAGAGTTCCCTGCTCATTAGGTTACGTTATGTTGCGTTTGCTTATATAACGTTTAGATAGGTTGGGATAGGTTACAGTTGACTTTTGTGCTATAGGCTGCATTTCGGTGGATTTCTACGCTCTACGTGGCTCTACTA
>NW_017030559.1:0-214 GCF_001483705.2 Eufriesea mexicana | reverse complement strand
AATGGTTATAGCAAACCAATAGTTTCTTTCCACCTAATTCACGCAGAAAAGGTTGCTCACAACTATATTAGTCGAAAATTTCAATAAAATTGGGCATTTCAGCCTGACTCTATCTCAATGCAGTGGCTATAGCAAACCAATATTATCTTATCTCCTTATTTATGCAGAAAAGCATGCTCACCAGGATATTCGTCGAAAATGTCAATAAAATTGG
>NW_017030558.1:0-214 GCF_001483705.2 Eufriesea mexicana | reverse complement strand
AGCTAACCGAGCTTAACCTAACCTAACATAACCTAACCCAACCAATCCTAACCTAACCCAATCGAACCTAACCTAAGCTCACCTATCCTAACCAAACATATCGTTAGCTAACCTAACCCACCCCAACCTGACCTGGCCTAACTTGACCTGGCCTATCCTGGCCAGACCTGACCTGTCCTGACCTGACCTAACTTGACCTGACCTTACCTGGCTT
>NW_017030557.1:0-214 GCF_001483705.2 Eufriesea mexicana | reverse complement strand
ACACATTAGTGGAGAGTAGAGGGCAGAAACCATAGAATCGCAGTGTATATCAGAAAAGTCAGTCCTTCCAAACCTAACCCAAGCCAACTGAACACAACCAAACATAGCTTATCTCAACCGAAGGTGCCGAGACAGCTATTGCTCCACTCGTCGGAGCCAAGCGGGACATACTAGAGTACAGTAGATCACAGAAATCCACGGAATAGCAGTGTAA
>NW_017030556.1:0-214 GCF_001483705.2 Eufriesea mexicana | reverse complement strand
CACACATCCATAAATCCATACTTCCGTCCATCTGTCCATCCTTACCTCAATCCATCCATACATTCATCCAGCCAGACAACCATTCATCCATATGTACATCCATCCATTCATCCTCCTTTCCATACATCTATACATCCATACTTCCCTCCATCCATACATTCATACATCCACATATCCGTAAATCCATCCATCCATACATTCATACATCTATCCA
>NW_017030555.1:0-214 GCF_001483705.2 Eufriesea mexicana | reverse complement strand
TGGTCTCGACGCGTCTGGTTGTGCCATTCTACGTTTGGTCTGGTTAGGTTGTGACAGATTAGTGTAAGGTATCACAGACTTTTGTGCCATAAACTGCCATTCGGTCGATTTCTTCGCTCTACATTGCACATCTATACTCTGCTCGACTCATGGGAGACGAGCAATATTGGTCGCGGCACGTTAGGTTGAGTATTGTTACGTTTGACTGTGTTAG
>NW_017030554.1:0-214 GCF_001483705.2 Eufriesea mexicana | reverse complement strand
CATCCACTCATACATCCATCCATCCATACATCCATACAGATATACATCCATACATCCGTACATACGTATATCCTTACATTCGTACTTCCATACATTCGAACATCCATACATACATACATCTATACATCCATACATCCATACATCCATACGGCCATCCATACGTCCATACAACCGAACATCCGTACATTCGTACATCCATATGTCGATTCATCCA
>NW_017030553.1:0-214 GCF_001483705.2 Eufriesea mexicana | reverse complement strand
TCCGATTGGATCTGTGGTGGCCAGTAATAGTGGCCTCGGCGCGTTAGGTTTATGTGTGCTACGCATTTTTGGGTTAGGTTAGGAATATTTGATTAGGGGTCCTCCGACTTTTGAGCAATACGCTGCTATTCGGAGCATTCCCGAGCTCTACATTGCTCTACTATACTACGCTCCACTCTGGGGAGCGAGCAGGGTATTAATGCCACGTTAGTTT
>NW_017030552.1:0-214 GCF_001483705.2 Eufriesea mexicana | reverse complement strand
AGTATGCCATTTTTAGAATAGTGTTTACGACTGTTTACACCTAAAACATTTATGTCCATTAATAGTGAAACGATCGGTTGAGGGGTGTCGAACCTAACCTAAAATAACCTAAAATAACCTAACCTAACCTAACCTAACCTGACCAGCCAAAAAACAGGAAAGTCTTCATACTCCTTCATCTTTCAGCCATAATTATATAAAAGGAAGTAATTTG
>NW_017030551.1:0-214 GCF_001483705.2 Eufriesea mexicana | reverse complement strand
TACGTTTATGGCTGCAGCTATTTACAGTTGAAAACACGGCTCTTAGTACATTCACCGAAAGAGTACTGTAGCCTTAGAAAAAACCAGTTCAACGGTGATGTAGATTCCACCGCAAATCTAGAATAGCAAAGGACTGACACATTATCGCTCAGGGCATTAGTTATTGACAATTCAGTACTGGGTAGAGCCATCATAGCAGAGCAGCAGCCGCTGC
>NW_017030550.1:0-214 GCF_001483705.2 Eufriesea mexicana | reverse complement strand
AATGTCAATAAAATTGAGTTTTCCAGCCACACTCTAAAGCATTGCAATGGATATAGCACGCCAAAAGTATCTTTCCTCCTTTCCAATGCATGGGAGATTGGTCACCACGATATTAGTAGAAAATGTCAATAAAGTTGAATTTTCCTGCCGAATTCTATAGCATAGCGACCGCTGTAGCACGCCAATTCTATCCTTCCTACTTATTTAAGAAAGA
>NW_017030549.1:0-214 GCF_001483705.2 Eufriesea mexicana | reverse complement strand
GTTAGGCTAGGTTTGGTAAGGTTTGGTTGGGATATCTTTCACTCTTGTGCTATACACTGCTGTTCGGTCGTCTTCAGCTACCTACATTGCTCTGCAATACTCTTCGAAGCTCTCGCGAGGTCAGCAATAGTGGTCGTGACACCACAGGCTTTGCTACGTTACGTTTGTTCGTTTCACGTATTGTCAGGTTAGGAGATTATAGCCCTGACTTTTG
>NW_017030548.1:0-214 GCF_001483705.2 Eufriesea mexicana | reverse complement strand
CTGACCTGGACTGACATCATCTGATCTGACCTGACCTGATATGACCTGGGCTGACCTGACCTGTCCTGACTGACCTGACATGACCTGACTGACCTAACCTGACATGACCTGATCTAACTTGACCTGTCCTTGCCTGACCTATCCTTACCTCAAATGACATGAACTGACATCATCTGACCTGACCTGACCAGACATGACCTGGGCTGACCTGACC
>NW_017030547.1:0-214 GCF_001483705.2 Eufriesea mexicana | reverse complement strand
TTGGTTATGTTATGTTTGGTCAGGTTAGGTAAGGATATCACTGCAATGCGGTGGGTTTCTGCGTACTCCTGCGGTCTAGTACATTCTGCTTGCCCTTATGGAGGCCAGCAAGGGAGGTCTCGTCATGTTGGGTTGAGTTCGGTTACGTTCAGTTATGTTGCGTTTGGCTAGGTTTGCATATGCAACTTCGTCTTTTGTACTATACATCGCTATT
>NW_017030546.1:0-214 GCF_001483705.2 Eufriesea mexicana | reverse complement strand
CTTCTGAGAGCTATCGCACTCTGCTTGCCTCTGCGGACGCCAGGAGTACAGCCCTCGGCACGTGAGGTTGAGCTGCGTTACGCCTGGCTAGGTAAGGTTTGGCTTCGTTTGGTCAGGAGAGCTCATACTTTCGTGCTGTACACTGTCATTGTATGTGTCCCTTCGCTCTACTGTCCTCCAATATGCTCTGCCTTAGCGCTGTGGAGGCCGGCAA
>NW_017030545.1:0-214 GCF_001483705.2 Eufriesea mexicana | reverse complement strand
CAGTGAATACCAAGTTCGACATAATTCTCCATACTTGTCGAACCATACATTTCGCGGCAAAGACATCTCTGCTTTCAATTCATGTTCCGAAACCAATTACCCATTATAACTCCTGGAACTTTACCTAATTCTTCGCTGGATCTGACAAGACGAATCATTTCTAAGAATTTATATTTATAAATTAATTACCTGATATACCTCGTCAAAAACACTC
>NW_017030544.1:0-214 GCF_001483705.2 Eufriesea mexicana | reverse complement strand
CCGAGACAAATGTAGCCTAATCAAACGGAGAAGAGCTGAATATAACGGGCCGCGACCACTACAACTGGACATCCCAGGGCCAAGCAGAGTACATTCCGGCGCAGCAGAGAGAAGAAGCCACCGTATAACAGTGTATTCCACGAAAGAAAACGTTATCCAAGCCGAACACAAACAAACGTGTCCTAATCAAACGTAGCATAACGCAAACTAACTT
>NW_017030543.1:0-214 GCF_001483705.2 Eufriesea mexicana | reverse complement strand
GAAATGCGAAAGGCTGGCCATCGTGGTGGTTTCACTGTGTAAAAATCCCACATAGCACCGCCCATTCCTCTAAGGGGGCCGGGTACCTTTGGAAGATTTCCCCCACGCGAAAAGATAAAAAAAAGAAGGATTGCATTGACTTTCGCACTGGACACCCCTATAGCGTTGATTCCTGCGGTATACCGTGCTCTAATATGTTCTCCATTGTTCTGGG
>NW_017030542.1:0-214 GCF_001483705.2 Eufriesea mexicana | reverse complement strand
AGATGGCTGTACTTGCCATTAGATTGAATGCGTTATGCGATCTATTCAACAAGCTATAACAGGATATAGATTTTGAATACACCTATTTTCTGGCAAGTAGATAGCTGTACTTGCCATTGGTTTGCAGACGTTAGGCGACCTATTATCAAAACTATAACAAGTTATAGATTTCGAAAAGGCCTATTCTCTGGCAAGTACATGGCTATACTTGCCA
>NW_017030541.1:0-214 GCF_001483705.2 Eufriesea mexicana | reverse complement strand
GAGTAGAGCGCAGAAATTCTCCGAATAGCTGTGTTTGGCACGAAAGCCAGAGATATCCCCTCTGAACTTAACCAAACGTAACACACCCAAACGTATCCTAACTCAACCTAACGTGCCTAGCCCACTATTGCTGATATCCCCAGTGCCAAGAAGAATATACTATAGCGCAGTAGGTCGCAGAAATGAGCTGCATTGCAGTGTAAAGAGAAAGAGT
>NW_017030540.1:0-214 GCF_001483705.2 Eufriesea mexicana | reverse complement strand
AACACATTAGTGTAGGGTAGAACGCAGAAATCCATAGAATCGCAGTGTATATCAGAAAAGTCATAGCTACCCGAACCTAACACAAACCAGCGGAAAACAGCAAAACATTGCCTAGCTCAAACTAGTATGCAGAAACCACTATTGCTGCCGGCCTCAGAACCAAGCAGGACATACTAGAGCACAGTAGAGTGCAGATACAAATTGAATAGCGGTG
>NW_017030539.1:0-214 GCF_001483705.2 Eufriesea mexicana | reverse complement strand
TGTTTTATGAGGCGAACAAGTGTCGTTTCGCTTCGCTTCTTCTTCTTTCGTGACTCTCCGTTACGTCTTTGCATCTTCTGCTCGCTCCCGATCCTCGGGAAAAGTGCGAACCGTCCAATTTTCGCATATTCAACGAACCGATGTAATCTCTTGAGATAGTGCGAAATAGTCATCGAGATCTGATGACGATCGAGGAATTTCTTCATAATCGTTC
>NW_017030538.1:0-214 GCF_001483705.2 Eufriesea mexicana | reverse complement strand
ATCTATCCATCCATACATCCGTACAACAATCCATCCATCCATCCATTCATACATCCATACATCCACCATCCATATATCCATAAATACATCCATTCGTACTTCCATCCTTCGATAAATCCAACCATCCATACATCCATACATACACTCATACATACATCCATACATTCATACATACACACATATATACATCCATACATCCGTACAACCGTCCATC
>NW_017030537.1:0-214 GCF_001483705.2 Eufriesea mexicana | reverse complement strand
ATGTAGAGCCTAGAAATCCAAACAGAAGCAGTGTACAGAATACAAGTCATGTATACCCTGTCCGAACATATTCAAACGTAAGACAAGCAAACGTAACATAGCATAACCTGACGTGCCAAGATCGACAACGCTAGCTTCCCGAAAGACAAGAAGAAAATACTAGAGCACGGTATAGCGCAGAAGGCCTCCAAATAACCCTGCATAGCTCAAAAGT
>NW_017030536.1:0-214 GCF_001483705.2 Eufriesea mexicana | reverse complement strand
GGAGGCCAGTAATCGTTGCCGTGACACTTTATTTTCAGCTAGGTTGCGGTAGGTTTTGTTACGATTGGGTATTTTGGGATCGGTTATATTCGACTGTTGTGCTATGTACTCAGATTATATGGATTTCCGCGCCCTACGCTCCTCTAATACTTTCTTCTTAGCTCTGGGGAGGGCAGCAATGGTGGTCTCGGCACGTCAGGATGAGCTAGATTAC
>NW_017030535.1:0-214 GCF_001483705.2 Eufriesea mexicana | reverse complement strand
AACACAACAAGACGAGCAGAGACCTCTATTTCTGGCCTCCCAGAGCCAAGCAGAACATATTAGTGTATAGTAGGGCGCAGAAATCCACCGATTATCAGCGTATAGAACAAAAGTTGAAGATACCCTGTCCTAACATAACCAAATGTAACGCAACCAAATGTGACCTAACCCAACGCAACGCGCCGCGGACACTATTTCTGGCCTCCCCAGAGCA
>NW_017030534.1:0-214 GCF_001483705.2 Eufriesea mexicana | reverse complement strand
ATCACCTGTGGCGAGATTAACGATTCCGTTCAATGCCATCGTATATTTTAAAGCGGAATCGACGCTGTGTTCTTTCAACTTTCGGCCACTTTGTTGCGGAACCAACGATACAGCCTTCCATAGCTCGTTGCATGATCGCTAGGGTGGAAAAGATAAATAGAAACTGATGGACGAAGAAGAAGCTGATAAAAGGGTCAAAATCTGTGGAAGATAT
>NW_017030533.1:0-214 GCF_001483705.2 Eufriesea mexicana | reverse complement strand
TAGCCCCTTCAATGTTCATATAGATATTATAGCTATACCAGAATGACAAAAGACGGATCCGCTGTAGCTCGAGATATTAACAATTGACAAAAGAGTAACCAGCGCAGCCATCAGCATAGTACACCAGCCGTTGCGTTAATCCGTTCACTGATGATTAAGATACCATCGGAGTTCTAGAATAATCAATTCATGTATTATTTATGGAAGGAGACAT
>NW_017030532.1:0-214 GCF_001483705.2 Eufriesea mexicana | reverse complement strand
ATTGCTATAGAAACCGAATCTTCATAGAAGAGATCAAACCTACGGGAAAGTGCTCTCTTGGTAGATGTATTAAGTACCGTACTGAAAATTCAAAATATCGCTGGACATATCCGTACTATGCAACGACTACCCTATAGTTTTTTTCGAGTTTAAACCATCACTGAAGAGGTTAATCCAACGGCTGCATTACCATATTGGTGGATGTGCTAGGAAC
>NW_017030531.1:0-214 GCF_001483705.2 Eufriesea mexicana | reverse complement strand
CGTGCCGAGACCGCTATTGCTGCCCTCTCCTGAGGCAAGCAGGACATACTACAGCACAGTAGAGAGCAAAAATCCAACGAAACGCTGTGTACAGAACAAAAGTTAAAACTATTCTGACCAAACGTTACCCAAACCAACATAGCCAGGCGTAACATGACTCAAGGTAACGCGCCGAGACCAATATTGTTGGCCTTCCCAGAGCCAAGCTGAAAAT
>NW_017030530.1:0-214 GCF_001483705.2 Eufriesea mexicana | reverse complement strand
AGAGCTGCCCTAACCAAAGATAGCCTAACCTAACCTAATCAAACGTAATCTAGCCCAACCTAAGGGGACTAGAGCACCATTGCTGGCATCTACTGTGACAAGTCGAATGAACTTGGGAGCAGTTGTGTGCAGAGATCGACCGCAATGCAGCTAATATCACAGGGGGCGAAGATATCCCAACCTAACCTAAGCAAACGTAGCCAAAATCAACCTA
>NW_017030529.1:0-214 GCF_001483705.2 Eufriesea mexicana | reverse complement strand
AGCTGGTATTCCCAGAGCCAAGCTGAAAATATTAGAGCACTGTAGGGCCTGGAGGTCCACATAGTAGCAGACTATGGCACTCAAGTCATAGCTACCGCCTCCTAATCTAACAAACCGTAACATAACCGAACGTAACGAAACACAACATAACGTGGCGCGACCACAATCGCTGGCCACTCAAGAGCCAAGCAGAACACATTAGTGGAGAGCTGCA
>NW_017030528.1:0-214 GCF_001483705.2 Eufriesea mexicana | reverse complement strand
TCATAGGTTAGAAGGTGAAGGTGTGTGACGATTTTATGGATAACAAATACTAAAATCTACACAGGATTATTAACAAGGGAATGCCGTGATTATATTCCGTAACAATTAAAACCGACTACGAAGGTCTAAATCTAGGGACCAGAAATGGAAATGAAATTCGTAGGTCGTGGTTCCTAATTTTAATAAAGTTTTTGTTACGCTAATACCAACCTTT
>NW_017030527.1:0-214 GCF_001483705.2 Eufriesea mexicana | reverse complement strand
AGGTGGCTACGCATCGAGACCCGACATGCGCCCTAGTGGCGCATCCTACTGGCGCCATCCGTAGCAAAGGTAGCTTAATCTAACATGGAGCGAATTAAATTAAAGTGACTCAACTGACACTTTATTTTATTTCGTGTCATACAAAGGGAACTTCGATTCGGTATACTGAAACTCTACTGACGCAACGCTAAGATACTTTCAAGTTCCCATAAAA
>NW_017030526.1:0-214 GCF_001483705.2 Eufriesea mexicana | reverse complement strand
AAGAGTCGAAGCTACCCAAATCTAACCCCGAGCCAACAGAACATAACCAAACATAGCCTAACTGAACCTGACGTGCCCAGACCGCTGTTGCTGCACTCCCCAGAGCCGAGCAGTACCTATTACAGCACAGTAGAGCGCACAAGTCCAACGTATAGCAGAGTCCAGCGAAAAAGTTGAAGATATTCTGACCAAGCTTAGCCAGACCCAACTGAAC
>NW_017030525.1:0-214 GCF_001483705.2 Eufriesea mexicana | reverse complement strand
CACAACATAACTTTCCGAGACCACCATTGCTGGCTTCCCAGAGCCAAGCTGGAAACAATAGTGGACCGTAGGACACAGAAATCACCTAAGAACAGTCAATATCCGTAAAGTCAAAGCTATGCTCTCCTAACCTCCCCAATTTTAACAAAACCGAATGTAACGTAACTCAGCATAACGTGCCGCGATCAGAAATGCTGGCCTCCCCAGAGCCAAA
>NW_017030524.1:0-214 GCF_001483705.2 Eufriesea mexicana | reverse complement strand
AATTCTATGTGTTAATTATTATACGAATTCTTATTTACTCTTCCATAAGATATCTTCAGCTTTCTAGCAGAAAATCTTTGAACTCCTACTCTTCTTTAGCCAAAAAATCGTCGAGTGCAGAGGGTTGAAACGTGTCAGATTTAAAACTCCTGAAACAATGGTAATTATTCGAATCGTATAGTGTTTCTCTGTATATTTAAAATTCGTTTAATTT
>NW_017030523.1:0-214 GCF_001483705.2 Eufriesea mexicana | reverse complement strand
CAGCCATCTACTTGTCTGACAATAAGCCCTTTCAAAATCTATAACTTGTTATAGCTTGGTGAACAGATCGCCTAATGCCTTCAATCCAAAGGCTAGTACAGCCATCTACTTGGCAGAGGATAGGACTGTTCAAAATATATAACCTGTTATCGCTTGGTGAATAGATCGGCTAACGCCTTCAATCTAATGGCAAGAACAGCCATCTTCTTGCCAG
>NW_017030522.1:0-214 GCF_001483705.2 Eufriesea mexicana | reverse complement strand
GATCTTTCCTCCATGTTTATGCAAGAAAGGAAGCTCACTACAATATCAGTCGAAACTGACAATAGAATTGAATTTTCCGTCCAGATTCTATAGCATTGCAATGGTTATAGCTTGCCAAGAGGATCATTCCTCCTAGTTTATGGAAGAAAGGTAGCTCACCACAATATTAGTCGAAAATGTTAATAAAATTGAATTTTCCATTCAGATTCTATAG
>NW_017030521.1:0-214 GCF_001483705.2 Eufriesea mexicana | reverse complement strand
TAAATAAGGGAGAAGGATTCTATTGGCATGCTATAGCCGTTGGAATGCTATAGAATCTGACTGAAAAATTCAATTTCGTTGACATTTTCGACTAATAACGTGGTGAGCTAATTTTGTTGCATAAATAGTGGGGAAAGATTCTATTGGCATTCCATTGCCATTGCAATGCTATAGAATCTGTTTGGAAAATTCAATTTTAGTGACTTTTTCTACT
>NW_017030520.1:0-214 GCF_001483705.2 Eufriesea mexicana | reverse complement strand
GGCAATGCTCTAGTATCTACCTGGAAAATTCAATTTTATTGACATTTGCGACTAATATCGTGGTGAGCTGTCTGTCTTGCATAAATAAGGAGGAAAGGTGCCATTGGCGTGCTATAACCACTGCAATGTTTTCGAATCCGGCAGGAAAAAACAATTTTATTGTCATTTTCTTCTAATATCGTGGTGAGCAAACTTTCGTGCATAAATAAGGAGG
>NW_017030519.1:0-214 GCF_001483705.2 Eufriesea mexicana | reverse complement strand
AGCCTCCGCAACATATGTTTAGTTAGTCTACGTTCGGTTATGTTAGGCTAGGACATGGTAGGTTAGGATACCTTCCACCCTTGTGGTACACGCAGAAATGCGGTGGGTTCTTGCGCTCTACTCTGCTCCAATAAATTCTGCTTGGCTCTGTGGAGCCAAGCAACAATTGCCTCCGAGCCTTAGGTTAAGTTATGTTACGTTTGCTTATATTACG
>NW_017030518.1:0-214 GCF_001483705.2 Eufriesea mexicana | reverse complement strand
GCGACAACTGCTTCTGGCCTCAACTGAACCAAGTAGGATATATTAGACCACAGTACATCACAGGAACCCACCGATTGGCTGTGTATGGCGCGGAGCCAGAGCTACCATAACCAAACTTAACATAACATAGCCTACTCAAACGTAACATATACCAAACTAACGTGCCACGAACACCATTGCTCGCCTCACCTGTGTCGGGCAGATTATAGCAGAG
>NW_017030517.1:0-214 GCF_001483705.2 Eufriesea mexicana | reverse complement strand
GTAATGCTATAGAGCCTGTCTGGAACAATGAATTTTATTGACATTTTCGGATAATATCGTGGTCAGCTAACTTTCTTGCGTAAGAACGGTGGAAAAATACCATTGGCGTGCTATAGCCACTGCAGTGCAACAGAATCCAGCTGGAAAATAAAATTATATTGACAAATTCGACTAATATCGGCGTGAGCTAGCTTTCTTACATAAATAAGGAGGA
>NW_017030516.1:0-214 GCF_001483705.2 Eufriesea mexicana | reverse complement strand
ATAGATCGCCTAACGCCTTCAATCGAATGGCAAGTACAGCCATCTTCTTGCCAGAGAATAGGTCTATTCGAAATCTGTAACCTGTTATAGCTTGCAGGATAGATCGCCTAACGCCCTCAATCCAATGGCAAGTGCAGCCGTCCACTTGCCCGAGAATAGGCCTATTCAAGATCTATAATCTGTTGTAGCTTAGAGAATAGAAGGCCTAACGTCT
>NW_017030515.1:0-214 GCF_001483705.2 Eufriesea mexicana | reverse complement strand
TTATGCAAGGAAGTTAGCTCACCACGATGTTATTCGAAAATGTCAATAAATTTGAAATTTCCAACCAGATTCTATAGCATTGCCAGGGCTACAGCATGTGAATTGAATCTTTCCTCCTTATATATGCAAGAAAGTTAGCTCACCATGATACTAGTCGAAAATGTCAACAAAATTGTATTTTCCAGACACATTCTATTTCATTGCAATGGCTATA
>NW_017030514.1:0-214 GCF_001483705.2 Eufriesea mexicana | reverse complement strand
ACACAACGATATTAGTCGAAATTGTTATTAAAATTGAATTTTCGAGGCAGACTCTGTAGCATTGTAATGGCTATAGCACGGCGATAGCACCTTTCCTCCTTATTTATACAAGAAAGTTACCTCACCACGATATTAGTAGAAAATGTTAATGAAGTTGCATTTTCGAGGCAGACTCAAAAGCATTGTAATGGCTATAGCACGGCAATAGTATCTT
>NW_017030513.1:0-214 GCF_001483705.2 Eufriesea mexicana | reverse complement strand
ATGGATGGGCGAATGTACGGATGTATGTATGGCTGGATGTTTGTATGTATGTATGTATGTGCAGGTGTGTCTATTCATTTATGTATGGGTGAATGTATGGGTTTGTGAATGGATGTATGGACGTATGGATGAATGGATGTGTGGATGGATTGAGCTGTGGATGGGTGGAAGTGTGGATGGATTGAGGTACGTATGGACGAATGTACGGATGTAT
>NW_017030512.1:0-214 GCF_001483705.2 Eufriesea mexicana | reverse complement strand
AGCCATCTACTTACCAGAGAACAGATCCATTCAGAATCTATAGCATGTTATAGCTTGATGAATTGATCATCCAGCGCCTACAGTCCAGTGGTAAGTATAGCCATAAACTTACCAGCGAACAGATCCATGCAGAATCTATAGCCTGTTATTACTTGGTGAATAGATCATCTAACGCCAACAGTCCAGTGGTAAGTATAGCCATCTACTTACCAGA
>NW_017030511.1:0-214 GCF_001483705.2 Eufriesea mexicana | reverse complement strand
CGTAGCCTAACCTGGCATAACCTGACCTAACCAAACGTAGCAAAACTGAACGTAACGCGCCGCTACCACTATTGATGGCATTCGTAGAGACAAGCAGTGTGTATTAGAACACATTAGGGCACAGAGATCCAGCGAATAGCAGTGTAGGGCGCAAAAGCCGAAGATATCCTTACCCAACCCGACCTAACCTATCCCAGCCAAACGTAGTCCAACT
>NW_017030510.1:0-214 GCF_001483705.2 Eufriesea mexicana | reverse complement strand
GCATTTCGGTAGGTTCCTACGCTCTACATTGCCATAATATGCTCTGCTTGTCTCTGGGGATATTAGCAATCGTGGTCGCGGCACGTTAGGTTGTGTTATGTCGGCGTCTGTTGATATCACGGTTGACTACGTTAGGAGGTGATATCTTCGTCTTTTGTGCTATACACTGCTATTCGGTGGATTTCAGCGCCTCACAGCGCTCTAATATGTTCAG
>NW_017030509.1:0-214 GCF_001483705.2 Eufriesea mexicana | reverse complement strand
AAATTGAACTTTCCAGCCAGATTCGATAGCATTGCATAGACTATAGCACGCCAACAGAATATTCCCTCCTTATTTATGTAAAAAATGTAGCTCACTACGATATTAGTCGAAAATGTCAGTAAAATTGAGTTTTACAGACAGATTCCAGAAAATTGCAATGGCTTTAGCACGCCAATAGAATTCTCCCACGTTACTTATGCAAGGAAGACAGCTC
>NW_017030508.1:0-214 GCF_001483705.2 Eufriesea mexicana | reverse complement strand
TTCCAGGAAGATTCTATTGCATTGCAATGCCTATAGCACGCCAATAGAATCTATCCCACTTATTTATGAGAGAATGTTATCTCATCACGATATTAGCCGAAAATGTCAATAAAATTGAATTTTCCAAACACATTCTATATAATAGCAAGGTCTACAGCGCGCCAATAGAATCTACCCTGCTCATTTAGGCAAGAAAGATAGCTCACCACGATAA
>NW_017030507.1:0-214 GCF_001483705.2 Eufriesea mexicana | reverse complement strand
TCCTACGATGTCTTCTACATTGTAACGTGTTGTACCCAAACGCACGCAACACACGTCGTCCAAGGATGTTCTCTATCTTGTACTTACTTGTGTCAAAACGCAAGCAACCCTCGTCGTCCAACGATGTCTTCCAGAATAAATCACGAGGAACATGGAAATCTGAAAATTCATTTGTTCATGTAAATGTGAACACGAAAGGAAATAGGAAGGACGA
>NW_017030506.1:0-214 GCF_001483705.2 Eufriesea mexicana | reverse complement strand
AGGTGTGTGGCGATGTTGTAGATAACGCTTTCTGAAGTCTATACAGGATTATTAACAAAGGAGCGCTGTAATTAAATTCGGTAAAAGTTAAAACCGACTACGAATGTCTGAGCCTCTGTAGAAGAGATGCAATTTAAGTTCGCAGGTCGTAGTTGCCAGTTTTAATAGAGGGATTTGTACGCGAAATCCTACCTCCGCAAGAATCGGCAGTTCG
>NW_017030505.1:0-214 GCF_001483705.2 Eufriesea mexicana | reverse complement strand
AGGTGTGTGGCGATGTTGTAGATAACGCTTTCTGAAGTCTATACAGGATTATTAACAAAGGAGTGCTGTAATTAAATTCGGTAAAAGTTAAAACCGACTACGAATGTCTGAGCCTCGGTAGAAGAGATGCAATTTAAGTTCGCAGGTCGTGGTTGCCAGTTTTAATAGAGGGATTTGTACGCGAAATCCTACCTCCGCAAGAATCGGCAGTTCG
>NW_017030504.1:0-214 GCF_001483705.2 Eufriesea mexicana | reverse complement strand
AGTCGATAATGTCAATAAAATTGCATTTTCCAGCCAGATTCTATAGCATGGACATGGCTATAGAACGCCAATAGAATATTTCATACCTATTTATGCAAGTGGGCCTGCTTACCACGATATTAGACGAAAATGTCAATAAAATCGAATTTTTCAGGCAGACTCTATTGAATTGCAGTGGCTATAGCGCACCAATAGAATCTTTGCTCCGTATTTA
>NW_017030503.1:0-214 GCF_001483705.2 Eufriesea mexicana | reverse complement strand
AAGATTCTGCTGGCGTGCTGTAGGCATTGCAAGGCATCAGAATCGTGCTGGAAAATTCAGTTTCACTGACATTTCCGACTGATACCGTGGTGAGCTAACTTCGTTGCATAGGTATGGGGGAAAGATCCTTTTGGCATGCTATAGCCGTCGCAATGCTATAGAATCTGGCTGGAAATTTCAATTTTGTTGACATTTTGGACTAATATATTGGTGA
>NW_017030502.1:0-214 GCF_001483705.2 Eufriesea mexicana | reverse complement strand
TTACGAATAATGCTAGATATTTCTTTTTCATCAGTAACAGATACACTTTCAGATGAACTCGTGTATGGGGTTGCTTGAGTCATAGGTTTAACTGACTGTCTGGTTTTCGGCATTTCTACGCGTTCATCGCGGAAGAAAAAGCAAGAACAACGCAACAGGCGATGAATATCATAGAGCAAAGCATACTAACACGGTCTTAGGCTTCTTTTTTTAC
>NW_017030501.1:0-214 GCF_001483705.2 Eufriesea mexicana | reverse complement strand
GGATTACACCGTTCAATGATGATTTAATTCCTATATGAATTCTAGAAGAAGAAAATAAGGACCCACTGACGATCGAGACATTAAGGGTTAACAACACAGTACAGAGTTCAGCCACCATCACAGTGTAGACGTTGGAGTACTTTCCTCACTGATGGTGTAATTTCGAAAGTGATTCTACAATAACCTATGCTCGGTAGGGTCATGGCAATTGTTA
>NW_017030500.1:0-214 GCF_001483705.2 Eufriesea mexicana | reverse complement strand
TTAACTCACCACAATATTAGTCGAAAATGTCAATAAAATTGAACTTTCCAGCCTGATTCTGTATCATTGCGAAGGCTATAGCAAGCGAATTATATCTTTGCACCTTGTATATGCAAGAGAGTTAGCTCACTACGATGTTAGACGAAAATGCCAATAAATTTGAATTTCCCAAACACATTCTACATCAATGCAATGGCTATATCGCGCCAATAGT
>NW_017030499.1:0-214 GCF_001483705.2 Eufriesea mexicana | reverse complement strand
AGCTAAGCGGACCAACGTAGGACGCTGAAATCAAACGAATAGCACTGTACAGCGCAGAAGTCAAAGCTATCCTGTCCTAGCCAGGCCAACGTAACCAAACTTAACATATCTCAGCCTAACGTGCCGGGACTACAATTACTGTCCTCGCCAAAGACATGTAGAACACATTAGGGGGGAGTAGTGCGCAGATATCAATAGAACCGCAGTGCATAGC
>NW_017030498.1:0-214 GCF_001483705.2 Eufriesea mexicana | reverse complement strand
TGCTACGATTTGTCCTGTTAGGAACGGGTAACTTTGGCTCTTTTGCCACACGCTGCTATTCGGTGGCCTTCTGCGCACTACTGTGCTATGGCATTTTCTGCTTGGCTCTCGGGAAGCCAGCAATGGATGTCTCGGCACTACATTCTGATTTATGGTGTGTTTTACAAGGTTACGTGTGTTTGGGTTTGGTTTGGATATCTTTGATTTTTAAGCT
>NW_017030497.1:0-214 GCF_001483705.2 Eufriesea mexicana | reverse complement strand
TGACCTGACCTGACCTGACCCGTCCTGTCCTGAGTTGAACCGACCTGACCAGACCTGACCTGATCTGACCTTGCCTGACCTGACCCGTCCTGTCCTGAGTTGTACCGACCTCACCTGACATGACCTGACCTGACCTGACCTGACCTGACCAGACACGACCTGGCCTCGCCTGGCCTGACCTGACATGACCTGGCCTGATCTGACGTGACATGAC
>NW_017030496.1:0-214 GCF_001483705.2 Eufriesea mexicana | reverse complement strand
ATACTCCGAATGTCGGTGTACAGCACAAAAGTCAGTGCTACACTATCCTAACCTATCCAAACGAAACATAACCAAACGTATCATAACTTAACATATCGAGAAGAGACTGCGATTGCTGGCCTCCTCGAAGACAAACAGAGCATGCTAGAGAATAGTGCATCTCAGAAATCCGACGAATAGCAGTGCACAGCGCAAAAGCTAAATCTATCCTTTC
>NW_017030495.1:0-214 GCF_001483705.2 Eufriesea mexicana | reverse complement strand
GATAGTTTAGGTCAAGTTCGGATAGGACGGCTTTGACATTTGAGTTACGCAATGCTATTCGACTGATTTCTGCGATCTACTGTGCTCTAGGATGTTCTGCTTGTCTATGGGGAGGCCAACAGTATTGATCTCGTCATGTTAGTCTGAGTTGCGTTGCGTTTGATTATGTTACGCTTGGTTAGGTTTGGATATGATACCTTTGACTCTTATGCTA
>NW_017030494.1:0-214 GCF_001483705.2 Eufriesea mexicana | reverse complement strand
CAATGGCTATAGCAAACCAATAGAATCCTTCCACATTATTTATGCAGAAAAGCTTGCTCAAACAATATTAGCCTAAAATGTAAATAAGGTTGATTTTTCCAGGCAGTTTCTAATGTAACGCAGTGTCTACTGCAAACCAGTGGAATCTTCCGCCCTTGTTTGCGCAGAAAAGTTTGCTCAACAAGATATTAGTCGAAAATGTCAATGAAATTGA
>NW_017030493.1:0-214 GCF_001483705.2 Eufriesea mexicana | reverse complement strand
CAACATTTCTGAGTATTCCGATGATTATATTTCCGACCGTTGGAAACTATTACGAAATTGTCCTAGATTATGATACTAACATCATGCTGGACATTAGATACCATATTGTGTTGATGTCTCGAAATTATATCTTAAAATTTAATGTCAATGTGAAGTAGTTATTATGACGATATTGATTACTTTCTTGCTTCATTCTATATAATATTGCTAACTT
>NW_017030492.1:0-214 GCF_001483705.2 Eufriesea mexicana | reverse complement strand
TAACCGAAGGCAGCGTGACCCAATATGACGTGCCTGGACCTCTGCTGCTGGCCTCAGCAGCGTTGAGCGGAGTATAGTAGAGCAGTGTAGATCGCGGGGACAGTGTATAGCACAAAAGGCAAAGAAATCCTAACCAAACCTTCCTAGCCTAACCCAACTGTACGCAACCTAACAGAACCTAACGTGCCGAGACCATTATTTCTGTCCACCAATG
>NW_017030491.1:0-214 GCF_001483705.2 Eufriesea mexicana | reverse complement strand
CATAGTGAGCCAACTTTATTGTATAAATAAGGAGGAAATATTCAATTGGCGCGCTATAGCCGTAGCATAGCTATAGAATCTGACTGGAAAGTTCAATTTTAATGTCATTTTCGACTAATATCGTGGTGACATATCAGCCTTGCATAGGTAAGGGGAAAGATACAATTGGCGTGCTATAGCCTTTGCAATGCTATGGACTCTGGCAGGAAAATTC
>NW_017030490.1:0-214 GCF_001483705.2 Eufriesea mexicana | reverse complement strand
ATTAGTCGGAAATGTCAATAAAATTGAATTTGCCAGCCAGATTCTACAGCATTGCAATGGATACAGCACGCAAAAAGTATCTTTCCTCCTTATTTATGCAAGAAAGTTAGCTCACCACGATATTAGGTGAAAACGTATATAAAATTTAATGTTCCAACCACATTCTATATCATTGCAATGGCTATGGCACGGCAATAGAATTATTCCTCCTTTT
>NW_017030489.1:0-214 GCF_001483705.2 Eufriesea mexicana | reverse complement strand
TGGGACTATCATGGAGTATCGTGTAATTTTTGAATTAATATCATTGTGTCATGGTGATGTGTCTTGTTATGGTTGTTTTGGTTTGTCTATGATTAGTAGAAATCCATGATGCTTTATGCATTATCTACCTTTTGCATTTTGGGACTATCAGTCATGGAATATCGTGAAATTTTTGGATTGGTGTCATTGTGCTACGATGATGTCTTCTGTTATG
>NW_017030488.1:0-214 GCF_001483705.2 Eufriesea mexicana | reverse complement strand
TACATACATCCTTCATTACATACATCTATCCATCCATACATACATCCATCCATACATTCATACTTCCACACAACCATACGTGTATAAATCCATACATCCGTCCATATATACGTCCATACATTCATACACACGTACATCCGTCCATCCACATCTCAATCCACCCATACATCCATCCATCCACACAACCATTCATCCATACATACATCCATCCATA
>NW_017030487.1:0-214 GCF_001483705.2 Eufriesea mexicana | reverse complement strand
GCACTGCATTGTTCTACTAGCATCTGCCTGTCTCTAGTGAGGCCAGCAATAGAGGTCTCGGCAAGTTCGGTTGATTTATGCTATGTTCGGTTATGTTCTGTTGGTTTGTGTTAGGTCTGTGAGGCTTTGACTTTTCTGATATACATTGCGGTTATATGGATATCTGCGTTCTACTCTGTACAAATGTGCCCTGCTCGGTTCTGGGGTGGCCAGC
>NW_017030486.1:0-214 GCF_001483705.2 Eufriesea mexicana | reverse complement strand
AACATGACATAACTCAAACTAACGTGACGAAGCCGATATTGCTGCCCTCCCCAAAGCCAAGCATTTTATACTAGAGCACAGTAGGGCGCGGGAATCCACCGAATAGCATCGTACAGCGCAGAAGTAAAAGATATCCTGACCAAAGGCTGCCTAACCCAACCAAACCAAATATAACATAGCACAGCCTAACTTGCCGAGACCCCTTTTGTTGCAC
>NW_017030485.1:0-214 GCF_001483705.2 Eufriesea mexicana | reverse complement strand
ACTAATATCGTGGTGAGCCAATTTTGTTGCATAAATATGGAGGAAGGTTTCTATTGGCGTGCTTTAGCCATTGCAATGACATAGAATATGACAGAAAAATTCAATTTCATTGTTATTTTCGACTAATGTCGTGGTGAGCTAGTTTTGATGAATAAATAAGGAGGAAAGATTCTATTGGCATGCTATAGCCATTGCAATGCTATACAATCTGAGT
>NW_017030484.1:0-214 GCF_001483705.2 Eufriesea mexicana | reverse complement strand
TGGCAAGTAGATGGCTGTACTTGCCATTGGATTGATGGCGTTAAGCGATCTATTCACCAAGCTGCAACAGGTTATACATTTTGAGCGAACCTATTTTCTGGCAAGTAGAGGGCTGTAATTGCCATTGGATTGAAGGCGTTAGGCGATCTAGCCACCAAGATATAACATATTATAGATTTTGAATAGACCTATTCCCAGGCAAGTAGATGGCAGT
>NW_017030483.1:0-214 GCF_001483705.2 Eufriesea mexicana | reverse complement strand
ATGTGTGGCTGAACGGATGGGTGGTAGGATGGGTGGGTGTATGGATATATGGAGTTATGGATGTAGGTATGAATGGAGTAACGGGTATATGAACGGATGGTTGTATCGTTGTACGCATGTATGCATGTATGGCTGTATGTATGTATGTATTTATGTGTGTACCGATGTATGGATGGATGTATGTATGGATAGATAGATGTAGGGATGGATGGAC
>NW_017030482.1:0-214 GCF_001483705.2 Eufriesea mexicana | reverse complement strand
AACGGGGACCCTTTCGGGAGACGATCTTGGCCGCACTAAGTTGTGCGCTCGGGGAACACCGCGCGAAGGTGTGCCGCCTCGGGTCCCACTTTCGTGGAACCTGCTCCGCGCCCTACTACGCAATAGCATGGCGAGGACTCGCACCGTCTGGTGTAAAGTGCCAGACGGGCTAATTGATCATTTCAGCTGGCAGCTGCTTTGTTCGAATATAAAA
>NW_017030481.1:0-214 GCF_001483705.2 Eufriesea mexicana | reverse complement strand
TATTCACATTTTCGACTAATATCGTGGTGAGCTATCTTTCTTGCATAAATAAGGAGGACAGGTCCTATTGGCGTGCTTTTGCCATTTCAATGCTATAGAATCCAGTTGGAAAATTAAATTCCACTGACATTTTCGACTAATATCATTTTGCGCTATCATTTTTGCATAAATAAGGAAGAAGGACTGTGTTGGCGTGCTATAGGCATGGCAATGA
>NW_017030480.1:0-214 GCF_001483705.2 Eufriesea mexicana | reverse complement strand
TAACCTAACCTAATCAAACCTAACCTAAGGTCACCTATCCTAACCTAACCTATCGCAAGCAAATCTAACCTACCCTAACCTGGCATAATCTAACCTGACCAGACCCGACCTGTCCTGACCTGACCTGGCTTGACCTGACCTTGCCTGGCCAGACATGGCCTGGCGTGAAGTGGCCTAACCTATCCTGGCCTGACCTGACCGAACATGTCCTCTC
>NW_017030479.1:0-214 GCF_001483705.2 Eufriesea mexicana | reverse complement strand
GCCAGCAGTTGTGGTCGCGTCACGTTAGGTTGTGCTTGTTTACGTCTGGTTATTATACGATTTCACATAATAGGAGCTGATAGTTAAGACTTCTGCAATATACACTGCTGTTCGGAGGATATCAACTCTCTACTGTCCTTTTGTGCGTTCCGCTTGGCTCTGGGGAGTCCAGCAATATTTGTCGCGCGACGTTAGGCTGAGTCTTGTTACGTTC
>NW_017030478.1:0-214 GCF_001483705.2 Eufriesea mexicana | reverse complement strand
GTCCACCGAATATAGCCGTATGGCACGAAAGTCTAATCCATTCTATCCCAACTTGGCTATACGTAGCATAAGCAGACGCAGCACAATTCAACCTAACGTGCCGCGACCACTGCTGCTGGACTCCCCGTAGCCAAGCAGAATGTAGTGGTGCAGAGTTGATCTCAGAAATCAACTGGATAGTAGCGTATAGTTAATGTTAATGCTGCCCTAACCT
>NW_017030477.1:0-214 GCF_001483705.2 Eufriesea mexicana | reverse complement strand
TTTGTGCTGTACATTGACATTCGGCTGCTTTCTCCATTCAACTGTGACTTAACACACCCTGCTCTGCCCTGGGGTGGCCAGAAATTGCAGCCGCGACCAGCTAGTCTGAGTTATGTTTCTTTTGTTTGGAATACGTTTGGTTGGGTAAGGATAAGGTTACTTTGACCTGGAATTGCCGCGCTGAATGTCGAACGAGACGGATGCGTTCACGACG
>NW_017030476.1:0-214 GCF_001483705.2 Eufriesea mexicana | reverse complement strand
TAGTTTGGATAGATTTGACTTTCGTGGTATACACTGATATTCTGTCAATTCCAGCGATCTACACCGTCCCAGTCCGTTCTGCTTGGTGTTGGGAAAGCTAGCAATGGTGGTCGCAGCACGTTATGATAAGACAGGTTGTATTCCGTTAGGCTTGGTTGGGCAAAGTTTGGCAAGGATAGCTTTTACTTTTGTGCTAAGTACAGATATTCGGTGG
>NW_017030475.1:0-214 GCF_001483705.2 Eufriesea mexicana | reverse complement strand
GACCTGACTTCACATGACCTGACTTCACATGACCTGACCTGACCTAACCTGACCCAACCTGGATTGTCCTAGCCTGCCCTGACTCGAACTCTCCGTTCCTGTCGTGACCCTACCTTGCCTGGCCTGGCCTGATCTGACCTTACCTAACGTAACCCTACCAGATCTGGCCTGTCATGACCTGGCCAGACCTGCCCTGGCCTGACATGACATGATC
>NW_017030474.1:0-214 GCF_001483705.2 Eufriesea mexicana | reverse complement strand
GGATGTATGTATGTATGCTTGTATGGATGTATGGATGTATGGAAGGATGTATGTATGGATGTACGCATGGACGAATGTATTTCTGTATGTATGGATGTACGTATGGATGGATGTATGAAAGTATGGATGTACTTGAGATATCTATGTATGTATGTACGTATGTACGGATGTATGGAAGTACGAATGCGTGGATGTACGAATGCATGGATGTATG
>NW_017030473.1:0-214 GCF_001483705.2 Eufriesea mexicana | reverse complement strand
TTGCTGGCCCTCCCTGTGACAAGCAGAACATATTAGAACGCACTAGAAAGCAGGAATCAACAGAATAGCAGTGTATAGGTCAAAAGTCAAGGTTATCTTATCCTAACATAAGCAAACGTACAGTAAGCATACGTGACCTAACTCCGCCTAACGTGCTGCGACCGCTATTACTCGCATCCTCAGTGCCTGGCAGAGTATTGTAGAGCAATGTAGG
>NW_017030472.1:0-214 GCF_001483705.2 Eufriesea mexicana | reverse complement strand
TTTATGGATGTATGGATGTGTGTATGAATCGGTGCATGGGTGCATGGTTGTGTGAACGGATGCATGAATGCATGGATGGGTGTATGGGTGGATGGATGGATTGATGTATGGATCAATGGCTGAAAGGATGAATCGATGTTTGGATGGATGTATTTATGGATGGATTTTTGCACGGATGTATGGATATATAGATGTATATATGTATGTATGTATG
>NW_017030471.1:0-214 GCF_001483705.2 Eufriesea mexicana | reverse complement strand
AATCGACAGTACGGTACTTATGACGTGCCCCAGTATAGCACTAGAACTGTGGGATTATACAGTTCAATGATGACCTAAATTCTTGATAAAATCTAGAATGACAAAATACAGGTCCACTATCTCTCGTGTCATCAACAATTAAAAGCACTCTACTGCGTAAAGCCGTCAACACATTATTGCTGACGTTGGACTGCTTCGTTCACTGAAGATGCAG
>NW_017030470.1:0-214 GCF_001483705.2 Eufriesea mexicana | reverse complement strand
CGGTGTAACACTAGTTATTGGTATTTTATTTATTTCTAATAGTAACACGTGCTGTCTCTAATGCATATTTATCTGTCTCGTCACATCAAGTCATACATTTTATCAAGAATTATAATTTTGAGTTCAGAAAGGCAGGCAAAGGTTAGTTTCTACTTCGACTTCAGTTCCTATTCACCATACTAGATATTGTTGAATACAAATCATATTTCAATGA
>NW_017030469.1:0-214 GCF_001483705.2 Eufriesea mexicana | reverse complement strand
CAAAGAAGTCGAGGACATCCAGACAAAACCTAACCTAACCTAACCTTACCAAACGTAACGAAATTCAACCTAACATTCCGCGATTGCTACAGCTGGCGTCCCCAGAGACAAGTGGAATATGATAGAAAACGGTAGAGCACAGGAGTCCGTTGACCATCTGTGATGGGTGCATACGTCAAAGCTGTCCTTAACAAACCCAACATAACCTAACCTG
>NW_017030468.1:0-214 GCF_001483705.2 Eufriesea mexicana | reverse complement strand
GCATAAATAAGGAGGAAAGATTCTATTGGCGTGCTATAGCCATTCCAGTGCTATAGAATCTGCATGGAATATTCAACGTTAGTGACATTTTCGGCTAATATCGTGCTGAGCTAACTTTCTTGCTTAATATGGAGGAAAAATACTATTGGCATGCAATAGCCATTGCAATGCTACAGAATCTGCCACGAAAATTCAATTTTATTAACATCTTCGA
>NW_017030467.1:0-214 GCF_001483705.2 Eufriesea mexicana | reverse complement strand
CATCGGGAAAAACCATATTGCCGACCCTATATCCGGATAAAATACGATAGCACCTTGACGCTTGACCATCATATACGCCAAGTACCTGAAATATAGGGGAATAATTCAATTCGTTTTTTGCGTCTGTAATCTTATATCTCAAATTCGGAAACTCCATCCAATTACAAATTCCATAGCCCTACCAAGGGTCTAGACTAGACCTATTAGTTGGTAG
>NW_017030466.1:0-214 GCF_001483705.2 Eufriesea mexicana | reverse complement strand
TAGCATGCCGAGGCCACTGCTGCTGGCTTGCCCAGCGTCAAGCTGAACGTACTAGGGCAGAGTGGACCTCAGAGGTCTACCGAATAGCAGTGTATAGCTCAAAAGTCTGAAATATCCTAACCAGAGACTATCCTAACCTAACCAAACCAACCGTAACATAAATCGTACGAACTTGCCGAGGCCCTTATTGCAGGACCCCACAGAGCCAAGAAGA
>NW_017030465.1:0-214 GCF_001483705.2 Eufriesea mexicana | reverse complement strand
CTGAATATAATAGAACTGATACAGTGGACCATAAATGTCATTTAATCATAACCACGAAATATACTTCTTCTAATCAAACAATTAAAAATAATCAAAATAATAAAAAATTGACTTTAAAAAAGAAAATATCCATTAACTATGTAATTTATACAGTGATAATTTTATGTTATCCAATTATTAACTGTCTATAGAATTTATATAGGTAATTTTAAAT
>NW_017030464.1:0-214 GCF_001483705.2 Eufriesea mexicana | reverse complement strand
CAGTATTGGTCGCGGCACGTTAGCCTGAGTTATGTTGCGTTTGGGTATACGTTCGGACAGGATCGGGTAGGGTAGCTTACACTTCCGTGCTATACACTAGTATTCGGTGGACTTCTGCGCTCTACTGTGCTCTCGTATATTCTGCTTGGCAACGGAGAGACCAGCAGTATTGCGTTCGGCAGGATAGGCCGAGCGCGGTTGCGTTTGGTTATGT
>NW_017030463.1:0-214 GCF_001483705.2 Eufriesea mexicana | reverse complement strand
AAGAAATATATTTCTAGTAGGAGAATGAGGCATCATACAAAATGCGGTATAGAACAAAACACATAAATTTGTTTCATTGTTATATATACAATAATTATTAATTATATGTAATGCTTGCTATTGTTGCAAAATGTCACGGACTCTTCTAGTGCTTTTTATTAGTGGGAAATTTTCGAACTGACTGACTTTTACAGTAACCATAGTACACCATAAA
>NW_017030462.1:0-214 GCF_001483705.2 Eufriesea mexicana | reverse complement strand
ACTTTCTTTCCTAATAAGCATAGTAGTTTCTATTGGCGTGCTATAGACATTGCAAAGCAGTAGGGCCTGGCTGGAAAGTTCTATTTTATTGACATATTCGACTAATATCCTGGTGAGCCAAGTTCCTTGCTTAAATAAGGAGGAAAGATTGTATTGGCGTGCTATAGGCACTGCAATGCTATAGAATCGTCCTAGAAAATTCAATTTTATTGTC
>NW_017030461.1:0-214 GCF_001483705.2 Eufriesea mexicana | reverse complement strand
TAGTGTTACGTTTCGTAATCTTAGGACAGGGTAGCTTCGACTTTTGCGCTATTCACTTCAGTTGAGAGGATCTCTGCCCTCTACTCTCCTGCAGTATGTCCAGCATGGCTCTGGGGAGGGCTGCAATGGTGGTGATGGCACGATAGGTTGTGCTCGGTTAAGTTTGGTGGTGTTACGATTGGTTAGGTTAGGATATGCTACTTTGCCTTCTGTG
>NW_017030460.1:0-214 GCF_001483705.2 Eufriesea mexicana | reverse complement strand
CTCGTTACGTTGAGTTAGGTTTCGTGTGGTTATGTTAGGTTTGTTTCTGTTAGGGTAGGATGCCCTTGACTTTCGTACCACACACTGACGTTCTATGGATCTCTGCGTTCTACTCTCCCTTATTATGCCCTGTTTGGCAATGAGGATGCCAGCAATAGTGGGCTAGGGACGTTAGGCTGGGGTTGGTTACTTTTGGCTGCGTTATGTTAGGTCA
>NW_017030459.1:0-214 GCF_001483705.2 Eufriesea mexicana | reverse complement strand
CGCCATGGCAATCCAGGGGCGAGCGATCGGTACAGGCGAGGTAGCAATTATCCTGTTTCTCGCTCGAATCGTATTACCATTTCGAGAATCACAGTATACTCGACGAGTCGAGTACACGATTTTGGCTCGATCCGATTCGAGATCGAACGATCGAGGGAATTACTCGTTTGGCGCCATTCGAGGATGCCGCGCGATGGTTCGCGCGCTCATCCGT
>NW_017030458.1:0-214 GCF_001483705.2 Eufriesea mexicana | reverse complement strand
TCAAGAGTAAAAGCCTTCGCTTCATAGCCTAAGGAATGGTAACTGTGCCAATCGTCAAATAACACAAAATAACGTGCGTCCACCACCGTTTCTGGGAGCCCCGGATTCGAGTAGAGCATAGTGGAGCACAGTGGAGCTCAAAATCCCACCAAATAACAGTTTACACCACGAAAGTCGAAGCTATCCGGGCCTAACGCAACGTAAACTAACCAAA
>NW_017030457.1:0-214 GCF_001483705.2 Eufriesea mexicana | reverse complement strand
CCTAACATGGCCATCCGTAGCTTAGCCGAACGTAACCTTACTCAACCTAACATGCCGCCACAAAAATTGCTGACCTCCACAGAGCCAAGCCTAACACATTACTGACCATAACAACGCAGAAGTCTATAAAATCGCTGTGTATATCAGAAAAGTCAGAACTACCTAAGCCTAACACAAACCAACAGAACATAGCCTAACATAGCCTAACTCAACC
>NW_017030456.1:0-214 GCF_001483705.2 Eufriesea mexicana | reverse complement strand
GTTATAGATTTTGAATAGAAATATCCTCTGGCAAGTAGATGGCTGTGCTTGCCATTGGTTGAAAGCGTTAGGCGACCTATTCACCATGCTACAACATATTATATACTTTGAATAGATATATTCTATGGCAAGTAGAAGAGTGTACTTGCCGTTGGATTGAAGGCGTGAGGCGATCTATTCACCAAGCTATAACAGTTTATAGATCTTGAATATA
>NW_017030455.1:0-214 GCF_001483705.2 Eufriesea mexicana | reverse complement strand
AGGTAGCTCACCACGATAATATTCGAAATTGTCAATAATATTGAACTTTCCAGCAAGATTCTACAGCATTGCGAAGCCTATAGCACGCCAATAGAATCTATCCTGCGTATATATGCGAGAAAGATAACTCACCACGATATTAATCGAAAACCTCAATAGAACTGAATTTTCCAACCACACTCTATATCATTGCAATGTCTACAGCACGCCAATA
>NW_017030454.1:0-214 GCF_001483705.2 Eufriesea mexicana | reverse complement strand
CTGCCCTCCTCAGGGCCAAGGAGATTGAAGTTGAGCACGGGAGGGGCAGGAAACCACCGAATAGCGGTGCACAGCACAAAAGTCAATGCGATCCAGGCAAAACATGTCCTAACCTAACCGAGCCCAACGTAACCTAACACAACCTAACGATGCGCGACCGCTATTTCTGGCCTCCCGTGTGCCGAGCGGAGCGTAGTAGAGCAATGAAGGGCGC
>NW_017030453.1:0-214 GCF_001483705.2 Eufriesea mexicana | reverse complement strand
CGAATGATGTCGCGGTGAGCTAACTTTCTTGCACAAATAAGGAGGAAAGACACTATTGGCGTGGTATAGCCGTTGCAATGCTATAGAATCTGGCTGGAAGGTTCAATTTTATTGACATTCTCGAATAATATCGTGGTGAGCTAACTTTCTCGCATAAATAAGGAGGAAAGAATCTATTGGAGTGCTATAGCAATTGCAATGCTATAGAATCTGT
>NW_017030452.1:0-214 GCF_001483705.2 Eufriesea mexicana | reverse complement strand
TCTGCTTAGCTCTCGCGAGGCCAGCAATAACTTTCGTCGCACGTCAGGTTGGGTTACGCTACGCCTGCTAATGTCACGTTTGGTTTGGTTAGGACAGGTAAGTTTTGCCTTTTGCGTTATACACCGCTATTCGGAGGATTTCTACGCTCTACACTTCACTACTGCAACCTGCTCGACTCTGGGGTGGCCAGTAACTATGTTCTCGGCACGATAG
>NW_017030451.1:0-214 GCF_001483705.2 Eufriesea mexicana | reverse complement strand
TTGCATACGTTAGGAGAGATACTTTTGGTGTGCTATAGCCATTGCAATCCTGCAAAATCTGGCCGGAAAATTCAATTTTTTTGACATTTTTAGCTTATATCGTGGTGAGATAACTTTCGCTCCTAAATAAGGAGGAATGATGCAATCGGCATGCTATAGCCATTGCATTGCTATAGTATCTGGCTGGAAAATTCAATTTCATTGACATTTTCGA
>NW_017030450.1:0-214 GCF_001483705.2 Eufriesea mexicana | reverse complement strand
GTATGGATGGACGGATGTACGTATGTATGGATGTATGGATGTACGGACGTATATATGTATGGACGTATGGATGTACGGATGTATGGATGTATGGATGTACATATTTATGGATGTATGGATCGATGGATGAATGAATGGATGGATGTATGGGTGGATGGACGTATGGATGAATGGATGTATGTATGGTTGGATGGATGTACGGATGGATGGATTT
>NW_017030449.1:0-214 GCF_001483705.2 Eufriesea mexicana | reverse complement strand
TTACACTGCTATTCCGTGGATTTCTGTGATCTACTGTACTCTAGTATGTCCCGCTTGGCTCCGGCGAGTGGAGCAATAGCTGTCTCGGCACCTTCGGTTGAGATAAGCTATGTTTAGTTGTGTTCAGTTGGCTTGGGTTAGGTTTGGAAGAACTGACTTTTCTGATATACACTGCGATTCTATGGTTTCTGCCCTCTACTCTCCACTAATGTGT
>NW_017030448.1:0-214 GCF_001483705.2 Eufriesea mexicana | reverse complement strand
ACACACTGCTCTTCGCTGGATTTCTACGCTGTACCATGCTCTAATATATTCTGCACGACTCTGAGGTGGCCAGTAATGGTGGTCGTTGCACGTTATGTTGGGTTAATTTGCGTTTTGCTGTGTCACAATTGGTTAGTCACGGAGAGGATACCTTTGACTTTTCCCATATAAACTGCTATTCTCTGGATTTCTGCGCTATAGTGTGACCTAATAT
>NW_017030447.1:0-214 GCF_001483705.2 Eufriesea mexicana | reverse complement strand
GCAGGTTACAGATTTTGAATAGACCAATTCTCTGGTAAGTAGATGGCTGTACTTGCCATTGGAATGAAGGTGTTGGACGATCTATTCACCAAGATACTGCAGGTTATAGATTTTGAATAGACCTATTTTCTGGCCAGTGGATGTCTGTACCTGCCATTGGATTGAAGGCTGTTGGCGATCTATTCGCCAAGCTTTAACGGATAACATATTTTGA
>NW_017030446.1:0-214 GCF_001483705.2 Eufriesea mexicana | reverse complement strand
GCCCAACCTAACCGGATGTAGCCTAACTCAACGTAACAGCTCGAGAGAGCTATTGCTGACCTCCCCAGTGCGAAGCGGAGCATATTAGAGCAATGTAGAGCACAGAAGTCCAACGAGTATGGTTGTACAGCACAAAAGTCAAAGCTATTCAAACCTTACCTTACCAATCTTAGCATTACCATACGTAATCTAACTCAAACTAACCTTCCGATAC
>NW_017030445.1:0-214 GCF_001483705.2 Eufriesea mexicana | reverse complement strand
GTAGCATGGTGAATAGATCGCCTAACGCCTACAATCCAATCGCCAGTATAGCCATCCACTTGCAAGAGAATATGTCTACACAAAACCAATAGCCTGTTATAGCTTGGTGAATAGATCGTCTAACGACTTCAATCCAATGGCAAGTACAGCAATCTACTTGCCAGAGAATTGGTCTATACAAAATATATAATATGTTATAGCTTGGTGAATAGGT
>NW_017030444.1:0-214 GCF_001483705.2 Eufriesea mexicana | reverse complement strand
CGTAGAGCGCAGAAATCCGCCGATAGCAGTGTATAGCGCAAAAGACTATGCCATCCTATCCGACCATCACCAAGTATATCATAACCAAACGTAGCGTAACTCATACTAACCTGACGAGACCGGTACTGCTGGCCTCTACACGGCCACGCATAATATACTTGAGCCCAGCAGAGCACAGAAATCCGCCGCAATGCAGTGTAGAGCACAAAAGTCA
>NW_017030443.1:0-214 GCF_001483705.2 Eufriesea mexicana | reverse complement strand
CTACCCTTACCAGACCATACCTAATCTGGCCAAGTCAAATGTATCATAACCAAACCTAACGTGCGGAGGCCTCCATTGCTGGCCTCTCCAGAGCCAAGTAGAACACATGAGAGTACAGTAGAGCGCAGAAATTAACTGTATAGCCATGTGCAGCACAGAAGTCAACGCTACACTTCCAAACCATACCAAACTTAGCGTAAACAGGCGTAACATG
>NW_017030442.1:0-214 GCF_001483705.2 Eufriesea mexicana | reverse complement strand
CTGGCTGGAAAGTTCAATTTTGTTGACATTTACGACTAATATCGTGGTGAGCTAAGTTCCTTGGGTAAGTGAGGAGGAAAGGTGCTTTTTGTGTGCTATAGCCATTGTAATGATATATTTTGTGGATGGAAAATACAATTTTGTTGACATGTTCGACTAATATCGTGGTGTGCTGACTTCCTCGCGTAGGTAAGGAGGAAAGATCCTCTTGGCG
>NW_017030441.1:0-214 GCF_001483705.2 Eufriesea mexicana | reverse complement strand
GTCTTCGAACCAGAAAACGGGAGACAAAGGACAAAACGCAGTGGAAGACCCACATTGCTAGGACGCAGATTTTATTTTAGTATTGTAAAAGTATGTAAGAGTATGTAAGAATATGCGAACTCCTCATCGGCTAACGATAAGGCAGCGTGAATGACGAGCACATAGCAGTGATAACCAAAGTCTCAAAACTAAACGACGATCCGGTTGATCTTCA
>NW_017030440.1:0-214 GCF_001483705.2 Eufriesea mexicana | reverse complement strand
GTATGGATGGATAGAGGTATGAATGGACGGATATGCGTATGTATATATGTATGTATGGATGTATATATGTAAGGATGTATTGAAAGGTGGATGTAAGCTTAGATGGATTTATGGATGAGTGGATGGATGGATGGATGTATGGATGCGTGTGTGGAAGGGCGAATGTACGGATGTATGTGTGGTTGGATGTATGGATGTATGTATGGATGTATGT
>NW_017030439.1:0-214 GCF_001483705.2 Eufriesea mexicana | reverse complement strand
GCAGTGTAAAACCCAAAAGTTGTAGCCATCCCTTCCTAACCTAACAAATCGTGACACAACCAATCGTAACATAACTTAAGGTAACGTGACGCGACCAGCTTTGCTGGCTTCCCCAGGGACAAGCAGAATATTTTAGAGGACGTGGCGCGTGGAAATCCATGGAAACGCAGTGTATTGCAGAAGAGTTCGTGCTATCAAAACATAGCCCAAACGA
>NW_017030438.1:0-214 GCF_001483705.2 Eufriesea mexicana | reverse complement strand
TAAAATTGAATTTTCCGGCCAGATTCTATAGCATTGCAATGGTTATAGCTTGCCAATAGTATCTTTCCTCATTCTTTATGCGGGAAAGGTAGCTCGCCAAGATATCAGCCGAAAATGTACAATAAATCGTGTTTTCCAGCCAGATTCAACAGCACTTGTGCGGCTATAGCACGCAAATTGAATCTTTCCTCCTTATTTATGCAAGAAAGGCAGC
>NW_017030437.1:0-214 GCF_001483705.2 Eufriesea mexicana | reverse complement strand
CTATTGCATTGCAACGGCTAAAGCACTCCAATAGTATCTTTCCTCCTTATTTACGCAAGAAAGATACTCACCACGATATTAGTCGAAATGTCATTAAAACCATACTATCGAGTCATATTCTGTTGCATTGCAATGGCTATAGCATGCCGACAGATTCTTTGATTCTTATTTATGCAAGAATGCTTGCACACAGCAATATTAGCCGAAAATGTTG
>NW_017030436.1:0-214 GCF_001483705.2 Eufriesea mexicana | reverse complement strand
CTGGCCAGGTCATGCCAGACCAGATCTGGGCGGTTTAGCTTAGGTCAGTTCAGATAAGGCCAGTCCAGGCCAGGTAACGTCGCGTCAGGTATCGTCACTTCAAGTGAGGGCGGGCTAGGACATTCCAGGTTGGACACGTTAGGTCAGATCTCGTCAGGTGAAGTCAGGTCAGGTCAAGCCAGGTAGGGTCAGGTCAAGTCAGGGCAGGCTAGGA
>NW_017030435.1:0-214 GCF_001483705.2 Eufriesea mexicana | reverse complement strand
TACATCTATCCATCCATACATCCATCCGCCAATCCATTCATCCATCCATACATACATACATACCTCAATACATCCATCCATCCATACATACACCCAAACTCCCGTACATCCTCAAATTCGTACATCCATACGTCCATACATCTATACATCCGTACATCCATACTACCATACATGCATACATCCATACATACATACATCCATACATTCTTACATC
>NW_017030434.1:0-214 GCF_001483705.2 Eufriesea mexicana | reverse complement strand
GTTCTTGCTGTCTGCTCTGCTCTTGTATATCCTGCTTGGCCCAGGGGAGTGCAACAATAGTTGTGTGGGCACGTGAGCTTGATTTATGATACGATTGGCTATGTTGTTCTGATTTGGGTTAGGTCTGGGTAGTCTTGCCTTCTCCGATATGCACTGCTATTCTATGGATTTCTGCGTTCCTCTTTCCACTAATGTTTTCCACCTGACCCTAGGT
>NW_017030433.1:0-214 GCF_001483705.2 Eufriesea mexicana | reverse complement strand
AAATGTGTGTACTATGTCAGGTTTCATAATTTATAGTATCGTTTAGTTTCCTGTGTTTTCCAACATTTCGTAGACCACAATATTCGTTTTAAATAATTTCTAATTATCGATGATCAGATCAGAATTTTTATTACAGTAGATGGTACGTGTATACTATATCAGGTTTCAATTAAAATTCGTAATCACTGAATGTAATCCATAATATCGTTTAGTT
>NW_017030432.1:0-214 GCF_001483705.2 Eufriesea mexicana | reverse complement strand
TTGTGCCTTGCACTGCTATTCAGTGGATTTCTTTGTCCTACTGCGTTCCTCGGCACTGTGCTTCGCTCTAAGGAGTCCAGCAATACTGTTCTCGTCATGTTATGTTGTGTTACTCTACATTAGGGTAGGTTTGGTTAGGACATGTCATGTGAGGGTACGTTTGACTTTTGTGCCCTACACTTCAGTGCGGCGGATTTCTGTGCTCTGCTGGGCT
>NW_017030431.1:0-214 GCF_001483705.2 Eufriesea mexicana | reverse complement strand
GATTCAATTCGCTTGCTATAGCCGTCGCAATGCTATAGAATCTGGCTGGAAAGCTTAATTTTATTTACATTTTCAACTAATATTGTGGTGAGTTTACTTCCTTGCATAAATAAGGAGGAAGGATTCTGTTGGCGTGCTATAGCCATTGTAATGATATATAATGTGGCTGGAAAATATAATTTTGTTGACATTTTCGACTAATGCCTTGGTGAGC
>NW_017030430.1:0-214 GCF_001483705.2 Eufriesea mexicana | reverse complement strand
CCGAGCGGAGCATATTACAGTAGAGTTGAGCGCAGATATCCATGGAATAACGGTGTATATATCTAAAGTCGAAGCTACCTTAATTTAACCCAAGCCAACCAGAAGAAACGTAATCTAAAAACCTAACATGCAGCGACCATTATAGCTGACATCCACTCAGCCAAACAGAGCACATTAGAGGAGTGTATAGCGCAGAAGTCCATTGAACCACAGT
>NW_017030429.1:0-214 GCF_001483705.2 Eufriesea mexicana | reverse complement strand
GCGCGCTATAGCCATTGCAATGCTGCAGAATCGGGTTGGAAAGATCAATTTTATTGTCATTTTCGATTAATAACGTGATGAGCTAGATTCCAGGCATAAGTGTGGAGGAAAGGTCCTTTTGGCGAGCTATATCCATTGCAATGCTGTAGAGCCTGGCCAGAAAATTCAATTTCATTGACATTTTCGACTATTATCGTGGTGAGTTAACTTTCTT
>NW_017030428.1:0-214 GCF_001483705.2 Eufriesea mexicana | reverse complement strand
TGATGATACTTCTCGAGCAGTAAGAAATCGTGTAATAATTAACACGTAGAAATATTTAATTTAATTATTTAAACTAAATAATTAATTAATAATAATTAATTAAATATTTAATTTCGAAGTGCAGTCTTTAGCATTCGGTCTTTGGACGCAAATTTTTTGAAGAAAAATAGAAAAGGAAAAACTGACCATCGCAATAGAGCTTGCAATCCTTGGC
>NW_017030427.1:0-214 GCF_001483705.2 Eufriesea mexicana | reverse complement strand
GCCGCGACCACTATAGCTGACCACCACATAGCCGAGCGGTATATACCAGAGCACAGTAGAGCGCAGAAGTCCACCGAATAGCTGTGTATAGCGCAAAAATCAAAGATATCCTGGTCAAATATGTCCAAAACTAACCTAAACGAACGTAGCCTAACTCAACAAAAGGTGCCGAGACTAGCATTGCTGGCCTCGCTAAAGCCAAGCAGATCATATT
>NW_017030426.1:0-214 GCF_001483705.2 Eufriesea mexicana | reverse complement strand
TACAACTCTGTTCTAATCACTCTTCCCAAGCACTCTTCCTTAAAACTCTACAGAAGAACTCTATCCAAGAACTATCCGCTTCACGCCCATGCATCCTTATTCAAAACTATACACTCTATCCTCTTTCATACCTATGCTTCCTTTCCCAATCACGCTTTTCTCACGCACTCCTTACAGCCTTGCCCTCAGTGGGCCACGTAGCCCAAACACTTAC
>NW_017030425.1:0-214 GCF_001483705.2 Eufriesea mexicana | reverse complement strand
CCATCCATCCATACAAGCACCCATCCATACACCCATCGATCCATACATGTATACATCCATACAACCATCCATCCATACATTCATACATCCACAGATCCATTCATCCAAACATCCTTCCATCCACACATCCATCCATTCATACATCCATACGCTCATGCATCCGTACATCCATAAGTCCATCCATCCGCACATCCATCCATCCATATATCCATCA
>NW_017030424.1:0-214 GCF_001483705.2 Eufriesea mexicana | reverse complement strand
TGTAAGAAAGTCTGCTCTACTCGATATTAGTAAAGAATGTCAATAAAATTGAATTTCCCAGCCTGATTCTACGGCATTGCAATGGCTATAGCACTCCAAATGGATACTTCCTCCTTACTTATGCAAGGAAGATTGCTCACCACGGTATTATTCGAAAACGTCAGTAAAAATGAATTTTCCAGACAGATCCTATTGCATTGAAATGGCTATAGCT
>NW_017030423.1:0-214 GCF_001483705.2 Eufriesea mexicana | reverse complement strand
AATATTGTAGGACACTGTGGAGCATACAAGTCCGTAGAATCTCAGGGTCCAGCAGTAGCGTCACAGCTACACTATCTGATCTTAACCTAACCTCACCTAACCAAACGTAACGGAACTGAACCTGACGCGCCGATTCCTCGATTGCATGATACCCCAGAGCCAAGCTCAAGACACTAGATCGCAGTAGGGCGCAGAAAGCCATCATATAGCGGCA
>NW_017030422.1:0-214 GCF_001483705.2 Eufriesea mexicana | reverse complement strand
ATCAAACCTAACCTAAACTCACCTAACCTAACCTAACCGATTGTAATCTAACCTATCCTAACCAAACATAGCATAACCTAACCTTACCTGACCTGACCGTACCTGAGATTAACTGAAATGACCTGACATGTCCTGACATGCCCCGACCTGTCCTGACCTGACATCACCTGGCCCGACCTGGAATGGCTTGACCTGGCATGACGTGACCGGAACT
>NW_017030421.1:0-214 GCF_001483705.2 Eufriesea mexicana | reverse complement strand
GTTTCTGCGCTCTACTGAGCTCTGGTGTATTCTGCCTGGCTCCGTGGTGGCAAGGAATAGTGGTCTCGTCACGCTACGTTATGTTACACTTCGTTTGGACTGGTTATGTTAGGTCAGCTTATGTCGGGATGTTTGACATTTGTGCTACACGCTGCTACGCCGTGTGTCTGTACGCTCTACTGTGCTCTAATACCTTCTGCTTGGCACCAGCGTG
>NW_017030420.1:0-214 GCF_001483705.2 Eufriesea mexicana | reverse complement strand
CACACTGCAAACCGGTGGATCCCTGCGCTCTACTGTGCTCTAGTACATTCTGGTTGTCTCTGCAGAGACCAGCAATATCACTCTTGTTAGGTTAGGTTGAGGTTGGCTACGTTTGTATGTGCTGCGTTTGGCTAGGTTAGGATACGCTACATTCACTTTTGTGCTATTCACTGATATTCGGAGGATTTCTGAGCACTAATGTGTCCTAATATAC
>NW_017030419.1:0-214 GCF_001483705.2 Eufriesea mexicana | reverse complement strand
GGCACGCTCCGTTGAGTTTGGCTACGTTAGGCTAGGTTACGTCAGGATGTGTTAGGTTTGGGTGTATTTGACTTTTCTGCAGCACACTACGATTCGATGGATTTCTGTGCCCTGCACTCCTTTAATATGTTCTGCTTGGCTCTGGGGAGAACAGAAATAGCGGCCGCGGGATGCTAGGTTTAGTTGGGTTGCGTTTGGTTAGTTTACGTTAGCA
>NW_017030418.1:0-214 GCF_001483705.2 Eufriesea mexicana | reverse complement strand
CCACACTACGACATTAGTCGAAAATGTCAATAAAATTGAATTTTTGAGCCAGATGCTATAGCAATGCAATGGCCACAGCACGCCAATGGTATCGTTCCTCCATATATATGCAAGAAAGTTAGGTCACCACGATATTATTCGAAAATGTCACTAAAATAGAATTTCCCAGCCATATTCTACAGCATTGCAATGGCTATTGCGCGCCAATAGATTC
>NW_017030417.1:0-214 GCF_001483705.2 Eufriesea mexicana | reverse complement strand
GCAGAGTACGTCAGAACACTCGAAGCTACCCGAACCCAATCCGAACGACCATGACATGCCAAATATAGCCTAACTCAATCCAACGTGTCGAGTCTGCTATTGCTGCAATCCCCAGAGACAAGCCGGTCACACCAAAGCACTGCAGTGCGCTGAAATCCACCGAATAGCTTTGTACTTCACATAAGTTGGAGCTATCCAAACCAAACTTAGCCTA
>NW_017030416.1:0-214 GCF_001483705.2 Eufriesea mexicana | reverse complement strand
CATTCTTGTATGAATAATAATGAAATATTTTATTGGCGAGCGATAGCTATCGTAATGCTATATCATCTGGCTGGAAAATTCAATTATTTTGCCAGTTTATACTAATATCGTGGTGAGCTCACTTTCTTGCATAAATAATGAGGAAGGATACTATTGGCGTGCCATAGCCATTGCAACGTTATAGAAACTTGCTGGAAAATTGAATTTTATTGAC
>NW_017030415.1:0-214 GCF_001483705.2 Eufriesea mexicana | reverse complement strand
GATATATACTTCACAGAAGTCCTAGAATGATCATGGTATACGCCAGTTATGTATAGAGACCTTCAGAAATCCCAGAACTGTAGTTGGTGCATCCACCAATAGAACACTGCATCCGCTGCATTAATTTGTTAAGCTGATTTAAATTATATACGAGTCCCATAATGATCAACGAATTCGTCAGTTATTGCTAGAGGTGTTAAGAGCTCTCAGAACG
>NW_017030414.1:0-214 GCF_001483705.2 Eufriesea mexicana | reverse complement strand
CGGACTCTACATATCCAAGTAGAATACAGTAGAACACAGTAGGTAACGGGAAACCGCCGTATAATTGTGTATAGGGCGAAAGTCGAGGCCAACCTAATAAAACATGACCTAACGTAATATAGTCAATAGTAGCCTTACTCAACATAACGTGCCGCGTCTATTGCTGGTCTCCCCAGGGCCAAGCAGAATATGGCGGAGCACGGTCGCGTGCAGG
>NW_017030413.1:0-214 GCF_001483705.2 Eufriesea mexicana | reverse complement strand
TTTTATTGACATTTTCGAATAATATTGTGGTGCGCTACCTTTCTTGCATAAGTAAGGAGGAAACATTCTTTTGGCGTGCTATAGCCATTGCAATGATATCGAATGTTCATGGCAGATTCAATCTTATTGACATTTTCGACTAATATGGTGATTAGATATCTTCCGTGTATAGATAAGGAGGAAAGATGATATTGGCGTGCTATAGCCTTTGCAA
>NW_017030412.1:0-214 GCF_001483705.2 Eufriesea mexicana | reverse complement strand
CGTGGCGTCGCAGGAAAAATTGTGACGTCACAGAAGAAATCGTGGCGTCATAGGAAAAACCGTAACGTCGCAGGAAAAATCGTGGCGTCATAGGAAAAACCGTGACGTCACAGAAGAAATCGTGGCGTAACAGGAAAAATCGTGGCGTCACAGGAAAAACCGTGGCGTCATAGGAAAAACTGTGGCGTCACGGGAGAAATCGTGGCTCGCCATA
>NW_017030411.1:0-214 GCF_001483705.2 Eufriesea mexicana | reverse complement strand
ACTCAACCCAACGTGCCGCGACCAGCATTGCCTGCCTACCCAGTGTCATACGGAACACATTAGAAGAAAGTAGAACGCAGGAATCCATTTAATCTCAGTGTACATGAGAAAAGTCATAACCACCGAAGCGTAAACCAAACCAACGTATCGCAGCCGAATATATTCTGACCAATCCTGACGTGCCGAGACCGCAATTGTTGCTCACCCCAGGGCC
>NW_017030410.1:0-214 GCF_001483705.2 Eufriesea mexicana | reverse complement strand
AGACGCGAGCAGTATTGCTGGCCTCCACAGAAGCAGGCAGAGCATAATATAGGAAGGTAGATCGAAGATGTCCATAAATGCGCAGTGGACAGCAGCAAAGTCGAAGCTATCCAAACCTAACCAGAGGTAACGTAACCCAGCCAAGCGCATTATATCCCAACCTGTCGTGCCGAGACCACTATTTCTGGCCCCCGCAGGGCCAAGCAGAGCATAC
>NW_017030409.1:0-214 GCF_001483705.2 Eufriesea mexicana | reverse complement strand
GTTTGGGGATCAGCACGACTCTCGCTAACTTCCAATACACCGGGTAGCAAACGGCCCGGATGCCACTGCCTGATAGCCGCCGCACACGGTCGCCACACGTATCCAGAGCAAGTGCAGAGGCTCGGCATGGGATGCCGTCAACTCCGGGGGAGGCGATCCCATCCCCAATAAGTTCAAAGCTATCTTAACCTAACACTACGTAACCTAACCCAAC
>NW_017030408.1:0-214 GCF_001483705.2 Eufriesea mexicana | reverse complement strand
ACAGTTGCCGGCCTCCCCAGCACCAGGCTGAACGCGTAGAGCACAGTAGTACACAGAAATCCACTGTACACCAGTGTATAGCACAAAAGTCGCAGCTATTCTTCCCATACAGTACAAGACGTAACATAACCAACGGCAACATAACTCGGCATAGCGTGTCGAGACCACTACTGCTGGCCTCCCACATAGCCAAGCAGAGATTGCTAGATAGCAG
>NW_017030407.1:0-214 GCF_001483705.2 Eufriesea mexicana | reverse complement strand
GTCAAGCTCAGTGTGGTTATCTTTCAATTTCGTGCTGTACACCGCTATTCGGAGGATTTCCGCGCTCGACTATGCTCTGCCATAGTCTGCTGTATCCTGTGCAGGCCAGCAATAGTGGTCTCGCCGCGTTAGGTTTACTTAGGCTACGTTTGCATATGACAAGTTTGATTATGTTAGGTCAGTGTAGCTTAGAGTTTTGTGCCATTCAATGCTA
>NW_017030406.1:0-214 GCF_001483705.2 Eufriesea mexicana | reverse complement strand
TCAATAAAATTGAATTTCCCAGCCAGGTTCTATTGGATTGCAGTGACTATACTACGCCAGTAGCACCTTTCCCCATTCTATATGCAAGAAAGCTAGGCCACCACGATAGTAGTCGCTCATGTCAATATAACTGATTTCTCCAGCCAGATTGTATAGCATTACGATGGCTATTGTACGCCAATAATATATTTCACACTTATTTATGCAAGAAAGA
>NW_017030405.1:0-214 GCF_001483705.2 Eufriesea mexicana | reverse complement strand
ATTTCATTGACATTTACGACTAATATCGCGGTGAGTTTATTTTCTTGCATAAATATGGAGGAAAGGTTTTATTGGCGTCCTATAGGCATTTCAGAGCTATAACATATTCCTGGAATTCTCAATTTTATTGACATTTCCGACTAACATCGCTGTGAGCTAACTTTCGTGCATGAATAAGGAGGAAATATTTTATTGGCGTGCTATAGCCACTGGA
>NW_017030404.1:0-214 GCF_001483705.2 Eufriesea mexicana | reverse complement strand
TTATCTCAAATTTGACATATTAACGAGTATCGATCGTTGAAATTTTATCAAATGGTGACTGAAGAGCGCCTCTCGAGTGCAAAGAGTTAAAAGTACGAAAACGTAGATGTATCTCTCCTGACGATTCGTGTAGGTGTATTAATCGAAATTCATTTTTCGTCCCGTTGGAGCATAACCTGGCTAATATACCAGAGTGACGGTAAATTAATCGACA
>NW_017030403.1:0-214 GCF_001483705.2 Eufriesea mexicana | reverse complement strand
CCTAACAAGACCTTCCTAACCTAACGAAACGAGACGTAACTTTACTAAACCTGACGTGTCGAGACCACTGTTTCTGGCCACCATGAAGCCAAGCAGTACATATTGGAGCTCAGTTTAGGGCAGAAATCCACCTAATAGCAGCGCATGGCTCAAAGGTTTAAACGTAAGTGTCCTCACATCACCAAAGGGAAGCACAACCAAACGTAGCACATCT
>NW_017030402.1:0-214 GCF_001483705.2 Eufriesea mexicana | reverse complement strand
CCAGATGCTCCGCCGGTCGGCGGGCCCTTCGCGGTAGCGGTCGCAGACGCGGAATTCGCGGATGCAGCTTTCGAATTGGCGCTCTCGGTCGCCGAGACGGACGCGGCGCCTGCAGGCGCCTGGCGTGCCGCGCATTTCGCCTTTGGCCGGTAGCACGCCTTGCTTCACAGCCGGTGGATGGAGGGGTGGTCGTGCACGGCGCAAACAGTCACGT
>NW_017030401.1:0-214 GCF_001483705.2 Eufriesea mexicana | reverse complement strand
ATTGCAATGGCTACAGCACGCCAATAGAATCATTCCTCACTACTTATGCAGGTAAGGTAGCTCTCCACGATATTAGTCGAAAATGACCATAAAATTGAATTTACCAGCCAGATTCTATAGCATTGCAATGGCTACAGCACGCCAATAGAACCTTTCCCAACTATTAATGCAGGAAAGGCAGCTCACCACGATATTAGTCCAAAATATCCATAAA
>NW_017030400.1:0-214 GCF_001483705.2 Eufriesea mexicana | reverse complement strand
TTGGCTAGGTGAGGACAGGCTACTTTGACTTCCGTGCTATACACTGCTATTCCGCGGTTATCTGCCCTCCAATGTGCTCTAAAATGCTATGCTTTCCTCTGGGGTGGCCAGTAATAGTGGTCTCGGCACGTCAGGCTGGGCTATGTTACGTTTCGTTGGGTAAGGTTAGGAAGGTTCAGTCTGGATTTTTTCGAGCTTTGTGCTGTACACTGCT
>NW_017030399.1:0-214 GCF_001483705.2 Eufriesea mexicana | reverse complement strand
TTCGAAAATGTCAATAAAATTGATCTTTCCTACCAGATTCTACTGCATTGCAATGGCTATAGCCCTCCAGAAGGATCTTTCCTCCTTACTTATGGAAGGAAGGCAGCTCACCACGATATTAGCTGAAAATGACAATAAAATTGCACTTTCTAGCCAGATTCTATAGCACTGCAATGGTTATAGCTTGCCAATATAAGTTTTCCTCCTTGTTTAT
>NW_017030398.1:0-214 GCF_001483705.2 Eufriesea mexicana | reverse complement strand
ATTTTGAATAGACCAATTCTCTGGCAAGTAGATGGCTGTTCTTGCCAATGGATTGAAGGCGTTAGGCGATATAATCGTCAAGCTATAATAGGTACTTGATTTTGAATAGACCTATTCTCTGGCAAGTAAATGGCTGTTCTTGCCATTGGGCTGAAGGCGTTAGGCCATCTATTCACCAAGCTATAACAGGATATTGATTTTGAATAGACCTATT
>NW_017030397.1:0-214 GCF_001483705.2 Eufriesea mexicana | reverse complement strand
CGATAATGTCAATAAAATTGAATTTTCCAGCCAGATTCTATAGCATCGAAATGACTATAGCGCAACAGTAGAATATTTCCTCCGTATATATCCAAGAAAGTCAGGTCACCACGATAGTAGTCGATAATGTTGATAAAGTTGAATTTTTTAACCAGATTCTATAACATCGCAATGACTATAGCGCGACAGCAGTATCCTTCCTCCTTATATATCC
>NW_017030396.1:0-214 GCF_001483705.2 Eufriesea mexicana | reverse complement strand
TATTTATGAAAGAAAGTTAGCTCACCACGATATTAGTCGAAAATGTTAGTAAAATTGAATTTTTCAGACAGATTCTACAGCATTGCAATGGCTATAGTAGGCCAAGAGGATTCTTCCTTCTTATGTATGCAAGGGAGCTAGCTCACCACGTTATTAGTCGTAAATAACAATAAAATTTAATTTTCCAGCCGGTTTCTATAGCATTGCAAGAGCT
>NW_017030395.1:0-214 GCF_001483705.2 Eufriesea mexicana | reverse complement strand
CATTACGGTACACAATACATCCACCAAAATAGCGCTATAGCCGTTGGATTAGTAGGCCCAATGGTATTTTAACCTCTATATCAATTATTGAATGCAAAGTAGAGAAACACTAACGCTGGCGATTTTAACAATTGACGACACGGTACTGAGCACTGCCACCATCACGATGATCTACACGCTGGAATACCTTGCCCACTGATGACTTAAATTGGAA
>NW_017030394.1:0-214 GCF_001483705.2 Eufriesea mexicana | reverse complement strand
AATTGTAGAAAATAGTAAGGAAATTTTCTAAATACTGAAGCACCGTGGTAATTAGGGAATGAACAATTATTATCACAGAAATTTTGTTTCACGGTTGTACTTTATTTCTTCATGCGCCAGTTTCAAGATATTTTTAACGATATTAATAGTGACTAAATAATAGGAAATTTTACTATAAATTGTAACAGAATTGTAGAAAATAGTAAGGGAATTT
>NW_017030393.1:0-214 GCF_001483705.2 Eufriesea mexicana | reverse complement strand
CACGCCAATAGAATCTTTCCTACGTATTTATGCGAGAAAATTAGCTCACCAGTATATTAGCCGCAAATGTCAATAAAATTGAATTTTCCAACCAGATTCTATTGCATTGCAGTGGCTATTGCTCGCAAATAGAATCTATCTTCCACGTTTTTGCAGGAAAGCTATCTCACCAAGATATTAGTCGTTAATGTCAATAAAATTGAATTTTCCATCC
>NW_017030392.1:0-214 GCF_001483705.2 Eufriesea mexicana | reverse complement strand
TGGCATTCTATTCGTCCCCGGAACGCCAGGAATAGCGGTCGCAGCACGTTAGGTTGTGTTTTGATACGTTTGGTTAGGTACGGTTTGGCTATCTAAAGATGGGATAGCTATGACTTTTGTCTATATACATATGTAGATTGCTTGGATTTGAGGGAGACAGCAATAGCGGTTTCGGCACGTTACTTTTAGTTAGGTTACGTTCTGTTGAGATAAG
>NW_017030391.1:0-214 GCF_001483705.2 Eufriesea mexicana | reverse complement strand
CGCAGCACGTTATGTTTAGTTATTCTACGCTTTGGTAGGTTGTGTTAGGCCAGGTTAGGTCAGGCGATCTTTGACTTTTCTGCTGCAGTCGGCGATTCTATGGATTCCTGCGCCATGCTCCCCTCTAATATGTTCTGCTTGGCTCTCGAGTGGCCAGAAACAGTTGCGGCGGCATGCTAGGTTGAGATAGATTACGATTAGTTACTTTACGTTA
>NW_017030390.1:0-214 GCF_001483705.2 Eufriesea mexicana | reverse complement strand
ATTTTGAATAGACCTATTCTCTGGCAAGTAGATGGCTGTACTTGCCATTGGATTGAACGCATTGGGCGAGCTGTTCACAATGCTATAACAGGCTATAGGTTTTGAATAGACCTACTCTCTGGCAAGTAGATGGCTCTACTTGCCATTGGACTCAAGGCGTTAGGCTATCTACTCCCCAAGCTATAACAGACTATAGATTTTCAGTAGACATATT
>NW_017030389.1:0-214 GCF_001483705.2 Eufriesea mexicana | reverse complement strand
TTTATTGACATTTTCAACTTATATCGTAGTGAGCTACCTTTTCTGCATAAATAAGGAGGAAAGATACTATTGGCGAGCTGTAGCCACTGCTATGCTATAGAATCTTCCTGGAAAGTTCAATTTTATTGACATTTTTGTCTAATATCATGGTGAGCTATCATTCTTGCATAAATAAGGAGGAAAGGTTCCATTGGCGTGCTATAGCCATTACAGT
>NW_017030388.1:0-214 GCF_001483705.2 Eufriesea mexicana | reverse complement strand
GTCCTAACCTCACAAGAAGCAACGTGCCCGGTCATAGCATAACCCTACCTGACGTGCCGAGGGAACTGCTGCTGGCCTCCCAGATCCAATCAGAATATTCAAGAGCACATCGGAGCGCGGAAATCCACCGCATTGCAGTGCATAGCACAAGGTCAAACATATCCTGGTTTAACCTGACCTTACCTTACCTATCGAAACGTAGTGTATCTTAACA
>NW_017030387.1:0-214 GCF_001483705.2 Eufriesea mexicana | reverse complement strand
AGGTTTGGCTATGATTGCTTTGTCTTTTGTGCTACACGGTGCCATTCTGTGGCTCCTTGCGCTTTACTGTGCTTTAGCATATTCTGCTTGGCCCTGGGGATTGCAGTAATAGTGGTCTTGGGACGCTGGGTTTAGTTAGGTTACGTTTGGCCTTATTAACTTTGGATAGGTTAGGATAGGATAGTTTCGACTTTTGTGCTGTACGCTGTTATTT
>NW_017030386.1:0-214 GCF_001483705.2 Eufriesea mexicana | reverse complement strand
GGCTCTGAGGAAGCAAGCAATAGTGGTCTCGGCACATTAGGTAGAGATATGATAAGTTTGGCTGTGTTATGTTAGCTTAGGAATTGTTTGTATAAGAGCGAATTTTCTGTTATGCACTACGATTCTATGGATTTCTGCTCACTGCACTCCACTAACGTGCTCTGCTTGACACTGCGGAGGACAGAAGTACTGGTCGCCGCACGACAGGTTCAGT
>NW_017030385.1:0-214 GCF_001483705.2 Eufriesea mexicana | reverse complement strand
TTGGTCTATTCAAAATCAATAATCTGTTATAGCATGGTGAATGGATCGCCTAACGCTTTCAATGCAATGGCAAGTACAGCCATCTACTTGCCAGAGAATTGGTCTATCCAAAATCAATATTCTGTTATAGCATGCTGAATGGATCGCCTATCGCCTTCAATCCAATGACAAGTACAGCCCTCTACTTGCAAAGGATATGTCTATTCAAAATTTA
>NW_017030384.1:0-214 GCF_001483705.2 Eufriesea mexicana | reverse complement strand
CTGACTCAGCCTCACGTGCCGAGACCACTATTGCTGCCCTCGCCAGAACCAAGCAGAGCATGCGAGAGGCGACAAGAGCGCGGAAATCCACACAATCGCAGTGCACAGCACAATAGTCGAAGCTACCCTATCCTGACATGATAAAACTTATCATAACTGAACGTAGCCTAAATCAAACTTACGTGCCGAGATATCTTTTGCTTGCCTCTCCAGA
>NW_017030383.1:0-214 GCF_001483705.2 Eufriesea mexicana | reverse complement strand
CGTATCCGAACGTAGTCTAACACAACTTAACATTACGGGACAACTATTGCTGGCCTCGACAGATGCGAGCAGAATGTGCTAGAGCGCGCTAGAGCGCAGAAATCCACCGCATTGCCGTGAATGGCGCAATGGCCGCAGGTAACCCAACCTTGCATGACATAATCTAATCTGACCAAACACAGCATATCCTTGCATGACGTTCCGCGATCAATGC
>NW_017030382.1:0-214 GCF_001483705.2 Eufriesea mexicana | reverse complement strand
TTTTGCGCTCTACACTGCACCACTATACTCTGTTCGACACTTGGGAAGCCAGCAATGGTGGTCCCGCCACGTTGGTATAGGAAACGTTTGGTTATGTTACGTTAGGTTAAGTTAGGGTAGGTTAGCTTTGACTTTTGAGCTACACACTTAAACTGGATCAACTTCTGTGTTCGACTGTGACCTTATATGCTCCGATTTGCTATAAGGAAGCCAG
>NW_017030381.1:0-214 GCF_001483705.2 Eufriesea mexicana | reverse complement strand
ATAAGGAGGAAAGATACCATTGGTGTGTTATAGCCATTGCAATGCTCTGGAATATGGCTGGGATATTCAATTTTATGGACATTATCGAATAATTTCGTGGTGAGCTAACTTTCTTGTATAGGTAAGGAGCAATGATCCGTTCGTAGTGCTCTAGCCATTACAATGCTGCGGAATCTGCCTGGAAAATTCAATTTTATAGATATTTTCGACTAGT
>NW_017030380.1:0-214 GCF_001483705.2 Eufriesea mexicana | reverse complement strand
CAAGTCAGGTCAGGTCCGGTCAGCTCAGGTCAGCTCAGGTCGGATCAGTCAGGTCAGGTCACGCCAGGTCAGGTCAGGTCAGGTTCTGTCAGGCCAGGCCAAGTCTGGTAAGGTCAGGCCAGGCCAGATCATGTCTGGACAGGTCAGGTCATGTAAGGCCTGCTAAAGTCGGGACAGGTCAGGTCAGGCCAGGTAATGTCAGGTCAGGTAAGGT
>NW_017030379.1:0-214 GCF_001483705.2 Eufriesea mexicana | reverse complement strand
CCTGTCCTAACCTATCCAAACGTAATATAGCCAAACGCAACATATTTGAGCCTAACGTGCCGGAAGCATTACTGCTGGTCTCCCCGTAGCCAAGCAGAGCGTATTAGAGCACAGCAGTGCGCAAGAAACATCGGTTAGCAGTGTACAGCACAAAAGTCAAAGTTATCATATCCAAACCTGACCAGCCTTAACGTAATCAAACGCACCCTAACAA
>NW_017030378.1:0-214 GCF_001483705.2 Eufriesea mexicana | reverse complement strand
TAACCGAATCTAACGAGGGGAGACCTGTAATGCTGGCCTTTCCAGAGCCAAGCAGATCATGTCAGAACACAGTAGAACGCTGAATTCCACCGAATAGTAGTGTCTAACGCAAACGTCAAAGCCATCCCGACCAAAAGTAGAGTAACATATCCTAACCAAACGCAATCTAACACAAGCTATCGTGCCGCGAACGCCATTGTTGGTCACCCATGGT
>NW_017030377.1:0-214 GCF_001483705.2 Eufriesea mexicana | reverse complement strand
GCTAACTTCCTTCCCTAAGTAAGGAGGAAAGATCCTTCTGGAGTGCTATAGCCTTTGCAATGCCGGAGAATCTGGTTGGAACGATCAATTTTATTGGCATTATCGACTAATGTGGAGAGCTAACTTTCTTTCATAAACATGGAGGAAAGACTATATTGGCATGCTATAACCATTGCAATGCTATAGAATATGGCTGGAAAGTTCAATTTTATTG
>NW_017030376.1:0-214 GCF_001483705.2 Eufriesea mexicana | reverse complement strand
CATTAGTCGAAAATGTCAATAAAACTGGACATTTCTGTTAGATTATATTGCAATGCAATGCCTGTAGCAAACGAGTGGTATCCTTTCCCCTTATTTACACAGAAAACTGTGCTCACTACAGTAGAAGCCGAATATGTCAATAAAATTGAAATTTACGGTCAGATACAAGTACAATTCAATGGCTATAGTAAACCAACAGTTTCTTTTCTCCTTA
>NW_017030375.1:0-214 GCF_001483705.2 Eufriesea mexicana | reverse complement strand
TATAGCATTGCAATGGCTATAGCACGCCAGTAGAATCTTTCCTCCTTATTTATGCAAGAAAGTGAGCTCACCACGGTATTATTTGAAAATGTCAATAAAATTAAATTTTCCAGACAGGTTCTATAGCATTACAATGGCTATAGCACGCCAGTAGAATCTCTCCTCCTTATTTATGCAAGAAAGTTAGCACACCACGATATTATTTGAAAATGTC
>NW_017030374.1:0-214 GCF_001483705.2 Eufriesea mexicana | reverse complement strand
ACGTGCCGAGACCACCATTGCTGGCCTCCGCTGAGACGAACGAAGTACAGTAGAGCTATGTAGGGCCTAGAAATCCAATGAGCAGCAGTTTACAGCATACAAGTCGTCTAAACCCTGTCCTAACATATTCAAACGCAACACAAGCAAACGCAACATAGCATAACCTGACATGCCAGGAACAACAACGCTGGCCTCCCGAAAGACAAGCAGAAGA
>NW_017030373.1:0-214 GCF_001483705.2 Eufriesea mexicana | reverse complement strand
CAAAGCTCTACCTAACGTGCCGCCACCACTATTGTTAGCCATCCCAGAGGAAGGCAGAACGTCTGAGAGGAGAGTGAGGCGCAAAAATCCGTAGAATCTCAGTGTACAGAAGAAAAGTCTAAGATATCCTCTCCTAACCCAACCAAACGTTACAAAAACTTTCGCAACCTATCCCTGCCTAACGTGCTGCGGCCATTATTTCTGGCCCCCGCAG
>NW_017030372.1:0-214 GCF_001483705.2 Eufriesea mexicana | reverse complement strand
ATATCGTGGTGAGCAAACTTTATTGCATAAATAAGGAGGAAAGATACAATTGGCGTGCAATAGCCGTCGCAATGCTATAGAATCCGCTTGGAAAGTTCAATTTCGTTGATATTTTCCACTAATATCGTGGTGAGCTAACTCCCTTGCATACGTAAGGCGGAAAGACGCTTTTTGTGTGCTTTAGCCATTGCAATGATATTGACTGTGGCTGGAA
>NW_017030371.1:0-214 GCF_001483705.2 Eufriesea mexicana | reverse complement strand
TGTTATAGCTTCGTGAATAGAACGCCTTACGCATTCAATCCAATGGCAAGTGCAGACATCTACAGGCCAGAAAATTGGTCTATTCAAAATCTATAACAGGTTATACCTTGGTGAATAGATGGCATAACGCCTCCAATCCAATGGCCAGTGCAGCCATCCACTTGCCAGAGGATATGTCTACTCAAAACCAATAGTCTGTTATAGCTTGGTGAAT
>NW_017030370.1:0-214 GCF_001483705.2 Eufriesea mexicana | reverse complement strand
ATTCATAGATACATAGATACACACATCGATAAACACTTAGATACACACTTTTATAGACTCATAAATACATAAATACACACATTCATAGACACATAGATACACAAATACACATTCATAGATACATAGATACACAGTGGACATGTTCACACAGGCATATAGGTACATACGTTCATAGATACATAGATATAGGCATTCCTAGAGGCATAGACACATA
>NW_017030369.1:0-214 GCF_001483705.2 Eufriesea mexicana | reverse complement strand
GTCGAGCCACTTCCAAGAAATGACGTCATTTCCAAGAATTCCGAGGACAATTCTTTTCCCGTTTCTGGACAATACTTTTGCCGTTTTGGACAATACTTTTCCCGTTTCTGGACAATACTTTTGCCGTTTTGGACAATACTTTTGCCGTTTTTGGACAATACTTTTGCCGTTTTTGGACAATACTTTTGCCGTTTTTGGACAATACTTTTCCCGC
>NW_017030368.1:0-214 GCF_001483705.2 Eufriesea mexicana | reverse complement strand
AGCAAGGTAGAGCGCAGATAATCCACCGAATAGCAGTGTATAGCACAAGAGTCGGAGTAGCCTTTCCTAACCTAGACAAACGTAACACACACACACGGAGACTAACACAGCCTAACACGACGAGGCCACTGTTGCTGGCCTCCACAGAGAAAAGCAGAATATACTATAGCACAGTAGTGCGCAGAAGTTCATCGCATTGCAGTGAATAGCACAA
>NW_017030367.1:0-214 GCF_001483705.2 Eufriesea mexicana | reverse complement strand
CAAACCAACGTAACCTAGCCAAGCGTAGCCTAACTCAACATAACGTGAAGTTACCAATATTACAGTCCTCCCCATATGCAAGCAGAGCATACTAGAGCACAGTAGGGCTCACAAATCCACCGGAAAGCAGTGTATAGGACAAGAGTCGAAAATAACCGAAACAAACCTAACCTAACCTGTGCAAACCGAACGTAACCTATCCCAACCTGGTTCG
>NW_017030366.1:0-214 GCF_001483705.2 Eufriesea mexicana | reverse complement strand
CGAATAGGGCGCCTATCGCCTTCAAACCAATGGCAAGTACAGCCATCTACTTGCCAGAGAATAGGACTATTCAAAATGTAGAAATTGTTATAGTTTGGTGTGTAGATCGCCTAACGCCTTCAACCGAATGGAAAGTACAGCCATCAACTTGCCAGAGAATAGGTCTATTCGAAATCTGTAACATGATATAGCATGGCGAATAGATCGCCTAACG
>NW_017030365.1:0-214 GCF_001483705.2 Eufriesea mexicana | reverse complement strand
ATTGAAATGCAATGGCCATAGCTGGCCAATGGAATCTTTCCTCAGTATTTATGCAAGGAAGCTAGCTCACCACGATATTAGTCGAAGATGTCAACAAAATTGAATTTTCGAGGCAGATTCTGTAGCATTGCAATGGCTATAGCACACCAGTAGAATCTTTCCTCCATACATATGCAGAAAGCTAGGTCACCACGATATTGGTCGAAAATGTCAG
>NW_017030364.1:0-214 GCF_001483705.2 Eufriesea mexicana | reverse complement strand
CTACAGTTTACAACACAATAGTCGAACACATCTTAACGTAACCCGACTTAGCCTAACTTAACGGAACGTAGACTAATCCAACATAACGTGCCGATACCAACACTCCTGGCCCCCCAGATCCAAGCAGAGCGTATTAGAGTAATGTAGAGCACAGAAACCCACCGAACAGCAGTGTATAAAACCAAAGCCAAAGCTATCATGTCCAGACGTAGCC
>NW_017030363.1:0-214 GCF_001483705.2 Eufriesea mexicana | reverse complement strand
GCCATCAATCCAATGGCAAGTACAGCCATCTACTTGCCAGAGAATATGTGTATTCAAAATCCACAATCTGTTATAGCTTGGTGAATAGCACGCCTAGCGCCTTCAACCCAATGGCAAGTACAGCCATCTACTTGCCACAAAATCGATCTATTCAAAATCTATAATCTGTTATAGCTTGGCGAAGAGGTCGCCTAACGCCTTCAATCCAATGGCT
>NW_017030362.1:0-214 GCF_001483705.2 Eufriesea mexicana | reverse complement strand
TTAGAGGAGTGTAGGGCGCAGAAATTCATGGAAACGCACTGTACGGCTCAAAAGTGATATCTAACCAACCCTAAGCTAGCCAGAAGTACCGTAGACGAAGGTAACCTTACACAACCTAACATGCCGACGCCACTATCCTCGCCCCCCCCCGCCCTTAGTCGAGCAGGATATACTTGAACACAGTAGAGCACAGAAATCCAACGCATTGCAGTGT
>NW_017030361.1:0-214 GCF_001483705.2 Eufriesea mexicana | reverse complement strand
ATTGAAGGAGGGTAGAGGGCAGAAGTCCAAAGTGTCGCAATGTATAGCAGCAGAATCTGAGATATCCTAACCTAATCCAGACTAACCTAACCAAACCAAACGAAACCCAACTCGCCCTAACGTGCCGAGACCACTGTTGCTGGCTTCCCACAGCCAAGCACAGCATAATAGTAGAGAATAGAGCGCAGAAGTCCATAGTACCGCAATGTACAGG
>NW_017030360.1:0-214 GCF_001483705.2 Eufriesea mexicana | reverse complement strand
ACGCCAATAGCATATTTCACCCTTATTTATGCAAGAAAGTTAGTTCGCCACGATATTTGTCGACAATGTCAATAAAATTGTATTTTCCAGGCACATTCTATAGCAGTGCAGTAGCTATAGCACGCCAATAGTATCTTTCCCCATTATTTTAGCGGGGAAGGTAGCTCACCACGATATCAGTCGAGAATGTCCATAAAATAGAGTTTTCCAGCCA
>NW_017030359.1:0-214 GCF_001483705.2 Eufriesea mexicana | reverse complement strand
TTGTCGTTTTCGACTAATATTGTGGTGACATAACTTTCTTGAATATGTAAGGAGGAAAGATTCTACTGGCGCGCTATAGTCATTGCGATGTTACAGAATCTTGCTGGAAAATTCAATTATATTGATGTTTTCGAATAACATTGTGATCACGTAATTTTCTTGTATAAATATGGACAAATTATTCTATTGGCGTGCTATAGCCATAGCAAAGGTA
>NW_017030358.1:0-214 GCF_001483705.2 Eufriesea mexicana | reverse complement strand
AAGTCACTTACCACAACCTGACGTGCGGCGACCACGGTTGCTGGCATCCGCAGAGCCAGGCAGTACATTCTATTGGAGAGTAGTTGGCAGAAATCCATATGATCGCAGTGCATATCAGAAAGGTCTACGCTAACCGAGCCTAACCCAAGAAAAAAGGACATAACCACACATAGCCTAACTGAATATAACCAGCCGCGACAAATCTTGATGGCCT
>NW_017030357.1:0-214 GCF_001483705.2 Eufriesea mexicana | reverse complement strand
TGGCACCAAAGTCAAAGCTACGCTCTCCTACCCTAGCCAAACGTAACATACCCAAGCGAAGCACATCCCAAGCTATAATGCCAAGACGACTATTACCGGCATCCCCAGGGTTGAGCAGTGTATAGTAGAGCAATGTAAAGCGTAGAAATGCAACGAATTGGAGTGAATAGCTCAAAAGTCGAAGATAACCAATCCAAACCTGTCCAAGCGTAAT
>NW_017030356.1:0-214 GCF_001483705.2 Eufriesea mexicana | reverse complement strand
GCAATGACTTTGGCACGCCAATAGGATATTTCTTCCATAATTATGCAAGAAAGATAGCTCACCTCGATATTAGTCGAAATTGTGAACAAACTGTAATTTTCCAGCCAGGTTCTATAGCATTGCAATGGCTATAGCACGCCAATAGGATATGTCTTCCTTATTTATGCAGAAAATTCGTTCACCACGATATTAGTCGAATATGTCAATAAAAATG
>NW_017030355.1:0-214 GCF_001483705.2 Eufriesea mexicana | reverse complement strand
AATGCAATGTCTACAGCAAACCAATGGTATCTTCCTTTCTTATTTATTCAGAAAAGCGTGCTCCCCGCGATATTATTCGAGATTGTCAATAAAATTGCGCTCCTCTGACAGATTCTGTTACAATGCAATGGCTATAGCTAACCAATAGTACCTTTCCCCCAGATTTATGCAGAAAAGTATGCTCACCTCGACATTAGTCGATAATGTCAATAGA
>NW_017030354.1:0-214 GCF_001483705.2 Eufriesea mexicana | reverse complement strand
TGACCTGACATGACCTGACCTGACCTTACCTGACCTGACCTGACCTGACTTGACCTGACCTGATTTGACCTGACCTGACCTGACCTGACCTGACTTGACCTGTCCTGACATGACCTGACCTGACCTGACCTGATCTGACCTGGCCTGACCAGACGTTGCCTGACCTGACTGATCCGACCTGTCCCGAGCTGACCTTACCTGAGCTGAGCTGACC
>NW_017030353.1:0-214 GCF_001483705.2 Eufriesea mexicana | reverse complement strand
AATACAATTTTATTGACATATTCGACTAATATCACGGTGAGCTATCTTTTTCATAAATAAGGAGGAATGATCCAATAGGCGTGCTATAGCCGTCGCATTGCTATAGAATCTGGCTGGAAATTTGAATTTTCTTGACATTTTCGACTAATACCGTGGTGAGCTATCTTCCTTGCGCAAGTAAGGAGGAAAGATGCTTTTTGAGTGCTATAGCCAT
>NW_017030352.1:0-214 GCF_001483705.2 Eufriesea mexicana | reverse complement strand
GGGTATTGCAAAGTTTAGAATCTCCGTGGAAAACTCAATTTTATTGACATTTTCCACTAATATCGTGGTGAGCTAACTTGCTTGCATAAATAAGAAGGAAATATATAGTTGGCGTGCTATAGGCATTGCAATGCTGTTCAATCTGGGAGGGAAATTCAATTTTATTGACAGTTTAGACTAATATCGTGGTGAGCTAACATTATTGCATAAATAA
>NW_017030351.1:0-214 GCF_001483705.2 Eufriesea mexicana | reverse complement strand
GTATATATGTTCGGATGTATGGATTTATGGTTGTATGGTTGTGTGGATGTATGAATGTATGGATGGATGAATGTATGGATGGATAGATGTACGGATAGAAGGATGTATGGATGGATGTATGATTGGATGAATGGTTGTGTGGATGGATGGTTGTATGGATGGATTGAGGTATGGATCGACGGATGTACGGAAGCATGGGTTTATGAATGTGTGG
>NW_017030350.1:0-214 GCF_001483705.2 Eufriesea mexicana | reverse complement strand
CATTTGCGAATTTATCATAATTATAGGTTTCCTTTTGTAATTGTAGAACTCCTAAGTGTTGTACGACATATAAAACGAGTGATTACAAATTGAAACAATTTAATCTTGGACTCTACGTTTTCTGATTTAAAGTTATTACAATCAAAGGCAGCAGAAAGGATGAATTACATATTTTTCAATGAAATTTATGAAAAATAACAAATCCATCTAAAAT
>NW_017030349.1:0-214 GCF_001483705.2 Eufriesea mexicana | reverse complement strand
GCCAGGTAAGGTCAGGTTAGGTCAGCTCAGGTCAAATCAGTGAGGTCAGGTCACGTCAGGTCATGTCAGGTCAGATCAGGTCAGGGCAGGTCAGGTCAGGCCAGATTATGTCTGGTCAGGTCAGGTCAGTTCAGGTCAGTTCACTACAGAGCAGATGATGTACTGTCAGGTCACATCAGGTCAGGTCAGGCAAGGCAAGGTCGGGGCTGGTCAG
>NW_017030348.1:0-214 GCF_001483705.2 Eufriesea mexicana | reverse complement strand
CACTTAACCCATTCGAGACAGCGATTTCTTTCGAACAGGGCCTCAGGAGCGAAATTTTTTTTTCCTTATATTGTTCATTTTTAATAAAAAAAAAAAAAGAACTTGTTTACTATGGAAATCACCCAATTCGTAAGTGAATTCGCATAAATATAATAATTGCACAACGTGTGTGCAGCTCGCTCCTCAGAAAATTTTTATTGCGAGGAGCGGATTG
>NW_017030347.1:0-214 GCF_001483705.2 Eufriesea mexicana | reverse complement strand
AAAATTGAATTTTCCGACCACATTCTATATTATTGCAATGGGTATAGCACTCAGAAAGCATCTCTCCTCCTTGCTTACGCAAGGAAGTTTGCTCACCACGACATTAGTCGAAAATGTCAATAAATTTGTATTTTCCCAACACATTCTTTACCAATGCAATGGCAATAGCAAGCCAATGGTATGTTTCCTGCTTATTTATGGAGGAAAGTTAGCT
>NW_017030346.1:0-214 GCF_001483705.2 Eufriesea mexicana | reverse complement strand
AGTATAACCCTCACTTTGTGTTACACAATGCAGTTCGGTGGTGTCTGCACTCTACTGTGCGGCTACATGATCTGCATGGCTCTGTGGAGGCCAGAAATAGATGTATAGGCACGTTAGGGTTAGTTATTCTACGTTCTGCTGGGTTAGGTTTGGTCTGGTTTGGATAGGATATCTTTGACTATTGTGCTATACATTGCTACTTGGTGGCTTTCTG
>NW_017030345.1:0-214 GCF_001483705.2 Eufriesea mexicana | reverse complement strand
ATGATAAATCAAATACTAAATAATGAATTAAAAATTAATTCATTTTAATTGATCACTATCGTAATTAATTTTTGATCGAATTAATTAATATTAGCTAAATATAACATTTTTCTGTAAAATATAAGTAATAGAATGGAATTGAATTTTTTGAAAATGTTATATTAGTTAAAACATGTGTATCAAAAATAATTTAAGTAAGCATTTGTTAAAGTTA
>NW_017030344.1:0-214 GCF_001483705.2 Eufriesea mexicana | reverse complement strand
TTGAACTTTTCGGTAAGATTCTATTGCATTGCAGTGGCTATAGCAAACCAATAGAATCTTTCCTCCTTATTTAGCCAGAAAGGTATGCTCGCCGCAATAATGGACGAAAATGTCAATAGAATTGAACTTTTCAGAAAGATTCTATTGCCAAGCAATGGCTATAGCAAACCAATACGATCTTTCCTCCTTATTTATGCAGAAAATCTTGCTCACC
>NW_017030343.1:0-214 GCF_001483705.2 Eufriesea mexicana | reverse complement strand
GTACGGCAGGTAGCATATCCACCAATATAGCACGGTAGTCAATGCACTAATGTGTTTAGTGTTATTTCATATTCTATTGTAATTCTGGAATGACAAAAGACTGTCTCATTATCGCTCTGGATATTAGCAAATGACGAAACAGAAATGAGTACAGCCATCATCAGAGTACTGTAGCCGCTGGAATAGTTTCTTCGTTGGTGAAATAAATTCCACA
>NW_017030342.1:0-214 GCF_001483705.2 Eufriesea mexicana | reverse complement strand
CGCCAATTTCTCCAGCAACGACACCGGGCAAAACCATCGTCGAATTTTCCACCGGGGCGTGTTGTTTCATACGCGTTTCACGCGTCGTTACGCGATTGCAAACGCGACTTTCGCGATAATTCCACATATTTTTATTAACCACGAGCGGTGGCCAAGGATCGAGCCTCGAGCGTAAAGGGATTAAATAGGGCCAGTTTAAAGGGAAACGAAGAAA
>NW_017030341.1:0-214 GCF_001483705.2 Eufriesea mexicana | reverse complement strand
AAAATTAGCAAATAATTAAATTGTATTTATATTATTAGAAATAATAACATTTATTATTATGTTAATAATTCGTTGCAACCCAAATAATCATTTTATATCGTATTTAATTACTTTCTTGATTTACCTCATTTTCAATCCATGTTTCCCAAGTGAGAAGTAAAACAATCGTTTAATTTTTACCGTAATAAACTACTCGAACGTTAATTACGCCACG
>NW_017030340.1:0-214 GCF_001483705.2 Eufriesea mexicana | reverse complement strand
TTTGTTGACATTTTTTACTAATACCGTGGAGAGCTAACTTTCTTGAATAAATAAGGAGAAAAGATTCTATTGGCGTGCTGTAGGCACAGCAATGCTATCGAATCGTCCTAGAAAATTTAATTTTATTGTCAGTCTCTACTAATATCGTGGAGAGCTAACTTCCTTCCCTAAGTAAGGTGGATAGATCCTTCTGGAGTGCAATAGCCATTGCAAT
>NW_017030339.1:0-214 GCF_001483705.2 Eufriesea mexicana | reverse complement strand
GACTAATATCGTGGTGAAATACCTGTATTGCATTAATAAGAATCAAATATTCCATTGGCGCCCTGTGGCCAATACAATGCTATAGAATCTGGCTGGAAAAGTCAATTTGATTGACATTTTCGACTAATATCGTGGTGATCTTACTTTCGTACATATATAAGGAGGAAGGATTCTACTGGCGTGCTATAGCCATTGCAATGCTATAGAATCTGTG
>NW_017030338.1:0-214 GCF_001483705.2 Eufriesea mexicana | reverse complement strand
GTGGTCAGCTAATTTTATTACATAAATAAGGAGAAAAGATTCCATTTGTGTGCTATAGCCATTACAATGCTATAGTATCTGACTGAAAATTCAATTTTATTGACATTTTCGAGTAATACCGTGGTGAACTAATTTTATTACATAAATAAGAAGAAAAAATTCTATTGGCGTGCTATTGCCATTGCAATGCTATAGAATCTGACTGGAAAATTCA
>NW_017030337.1:0-214 GCF_001483705.2 Eufriesea mexicana | reverse complement strand
GACGTGTCGAAAGGAAGTAGTTTAGAAAGAACCGGTGTGTTCGATGTTTCGAAAAGAAGTGAGTTCCTCGATCAAATTTTGGCGGTCTTTCTCGATATGTAGGTGAGAAATAGTAAGTCTTAAACTCTCTCTCTTTCTCTCTCTCTCTCTCTCTCTCCATTGATGTTTTCAATTGTCATAAAATAATATTGACTTACTATTTCTTTTTACCTGT
>NW_017030336.1:0-214 GCF_001483705.2 Eufriesea mexicana | reverse complement strand
TTGAACTTTCCACCCCGATTCTGCAGCATTGCAATGGGAATAGCACGCCAAAAGGATCTTTCCACCTTACTTATGCAAGGAAGCTGGCTCTCCACAATATTAGTCGTTAATGACAATAAAATTGAATTTTCCAGCGAGATTCTATAGCATGGCAATGCCTATAGTATGTCAACAGAATCATTCCTCCTGATATATGCAAGAAAGTTAGCTCACC
>NW_017030335.1:0-214 GCF_001483705.2 Eufriesea mexicana | reverse complement strand
CATACTATTAAGACTTGTATGTGGAGTTTGTACATGAAAGAAATGTACATAAGCCTGATTGCCAATACTATAACAGATCCATCTTCGTTAACATAATTACAAAGACAGATCACACATATTTTGTCTAGGTCCCATATAACCCTAATTATCCAAGAGGTTATGTAGCTCATTGATTAGATAGATGAGATAATCACTATTGTGAAAAATTGAGAGG
>NW_017030334.1:0-214 GCF_001483705.2 Eufriesea mexicana | reverse complement strand
AAAACAAGTCTAGAATAATCAGTATTTATTGTTGTTATGGCTAGAGATAATTACAGCTGTAAGTGCAGCTCTTAGTGCATCTATCAGCAGGGCACTGTAGCCATTGTATTGGTCTATTCATTGATGATTTAGATTCTATAGCTATTCTAGGATGACAAGAGGCAGATCCATTACCGCTCGAGAAACTAACAGCAGACAACACAGTACTAAGATC
>NW_017030333.1:0-214 GCF_001483705.2 Eufriesea mexicana | reverse complement strand
CTGTGGTCCCCGCAAGTTAGGTTGATCTACATTACGTTCTGTTAGGTTAGGTTACGTTGTGTTCCGTTAGGATAGCTTTGACTTTTGTGCCACACACTGCTATCCTGTGGACCTCTGCTCTCTCCTGTACCGTATCACACTGTGCTTGTCCCCGTGGACGCCAGGAGTAGTGCTATCGGCACGTTAGGTTGGATCACGTTTCGTTCGACTAGGC
>NW_017030332.1:0-214 GCF_001483705.2 Eufriesea mexicana | reverse complement strand
CACGACAAATTACACACGAGTGTCTTCGGCCGATCCTGGCGACCTTGAACCACTATCCTTGCTTTCCACGACACTCGTCCTTCCTTCTGTAACGCGATGATCTCTCGCCTTAAAGTGCCTCTGCGGTTTTATAACTCGATATCCCTTCTCTGAATTGGAACTTTGCTTCTGACTAGCTGTCGAGTCGTCGAATACTATTGCCACGAGGACTATC
>NW_017030331.1:0-214 GCF_001483705.2 Eufriesea mexicana | reverse complement strand
GCCAGAGAATAGGTGTATTCAAAATCTATAATCTGTTATCGCTTGGAGAAGAGTTCGCCTAACCCCTTCAATACAATGGCAAGTACAGCCATCTGCATGCCAGAGAATAGGTCAATTCAAAGTCTATATTCCGTTATAGCTTGGTTAACACGTCGCATAACGTCTGCAACCAATGGCAAGTACAGCCATCTACTTGCCAGAGAATAGGTGTATT
>NW_017030330.1:0-214 GCF_001483705.2 Eufriesea mexicana | reverse complement strand
CCCATCCGGTGTCCAGCATCCCCCGTCCGATGTCCGGTGTCCGGCGTCCGATGTTATGTGCCCGAAGTCCGACATCTGGCATCCTCCGTCCGGTGTCCGGCGTTCGGCGTCCGATACCCGGTGTCATGTGCCCGAAGGCCGACGTCCGACATCCAGCGTCCGGTGTCCGGCGACATATGCCCGAAGTCCGACATCCGACATTCCCCGTCCGATA
>NW_017030329.1:0-214 GCF_001483705.2 Eufriesea mexicana | reverse complement strand
ACGATGGCCAGCCCTCCATATTTCGGTGCTCCCTGGATTTCGCGGCTGCCCAACAGCCGGGAAACCCTCGCGACGCTACCGTAGTTCCTTCCCGGCACGGCGGGAGATCGCTCACGTTTCATCCGTGTCCATGCGCGAGAGGCGGGACGTTTACCGGCACGCATACCACGCATACCACCGCACCGCGTCAAACACAAGCCATGCGGACGCCGCG
>NW_017030328.1:0-214 GCF_001483705.2 Eufriesea mexicana | reverse complement strand
GGGGGGGCATCCATTTGTGGCCGCAGCACGTTTTGCTGTGCTAGGCTACGTTTGGTTACCTTAGGATAGCCTGGGTTAGGAATGGATTGATACGATTTTTGTGGTGCCCAATGCGATTCTAAGGATTTCTGCGCTCTCGTCGCCTATAGCAAGTTCTACTTGACTCTTGGGTGGCCAGCAATAGTGGTCGCGGTACGTTAGGTTGAGTTAGGAT
>NW_017030327.1:0-214 GCF_001483705.2 Eufriesea mexicana | reverse complement strand
AACGCCTCCAATTCAATGGCAAGTACAGCCATCTACTTGCCAGAGAATAGGTCTTTTCAAAATGTATATCCTGTTATATCTTGGTGAATAGATTGCCGAACGCCTTCAATCAAATGGCAAGTACAGCCATCTACTTGCCAGGGAATAGGTCTATTCTAAATATATAATCTGTCATAGCTTGGGGAATAGGTCGCCTAACGTCTTCAACTAATGG
>NW_017030326.1:0-214 GCF_001483705.2 Eufriesea mexicana | reverse complement strand
CTGCCCGCCAAAGACGAAATGCGCGGTTCGCCAGGCGTCTGCAGGCGCCGAGTCCGCCTCGGCTCCCGCGAGCGCCAATTCGAAAGCTTAGTCCGCGAAGGTCCCGTCGAACGGCCTAGCACCGAGCCCGCAGCCGGCCCGAAAGTAGGGTGGCCAGAAGGAGGCCATGGGCACGGCCTGAATTTCACGCCAACCATGGTGCTCCAGGTCAACC
>NW_017030325.1:0-214 GCF_001483705.2 Eufriesea mexicana | reverse complement strand
TACTGCGCTTTACTGTGATCTAATATTCCCTGCTTGGCTCTTGGGAGGCCAGCAATACTGGACACGCCATGTTATGTAGCGATAGGCTACGGTTGGATATGTTACGTCTGGCTATGTCAGGATAGGCTACTCTTACTTCTGTGCTATTCAATGCTATTCGGTGGAAATAAATGATCCAATGTGCTCTAATTTGTTTTGGTTGGCTATCGGAAGT
>NW_017030324.1:0-214 GCF_001483705.2 Eufriesea mexicana | reverse complement strand
GCATAGAAATGCAGAATGCACTAGCTAGCAGTAGGGCGTAGTAGCCGACTGCTTTGCAGTGGATAGCACGAGACTCAAAGACATCCTGTCCATCCATAGTATGACCTTCCCAAACCGAACGCAATATAGCTGAACCAAACGTGCCACGACAACTACTTCTGGCAACCCCAGAGGCTGGCGAGGTATGGTAGAGCACGGTAGAGTACAGAAGTCT
>NW_017030323.1:0-214 GCF_001483705.2 Eufriesea mexicana | reverse complement strand
AGGATAGCTATGACTTTTGTGCTGTTCATTAATATTCGGTGGCTCTCTCCATTTCACTGTGCTTTAATATACCTTGCTTTGTTCTGGGGTGGCCAGAAATGGTGGCTGCGGCGCTTTAGGCATTGTTGGGCTACTTTCTATTGCGTTATGATGGCATGGGTTACTTTTGGATGGCTTTGACATTTCTGCCATACACTGCCATTCTATTGACTTC
>NW_017030322.1:0-214 GCF_001483705.2 Eufriesea mexicana | reverse complement strand
TACATCGATGCATACATCCACACGTACATCCATACATCCATTCATCCACACATACATACATACGTCGATACGTACATCACCGCATACACGCATGTTCACATCCATACATGGATCCATACATGAATCCACGCATACATCCAAACATACATCTATGCAAAGATTCATCCATACATCCATACATACAACCAAAAGCCCATTCATACTCCCATACATA
>NW_017030321.1:0-214 GCF_001483705.2 Eufriesea mexicana | reverse complement strand
TCACAAATCGTGCAGTAATTGACACGTAGAATTATTGGATTACGATACCTCGCACACCATTATATTATCTGAAATTTGGCATATTTATGAATCGATCGCCTTCTGTCGCCATTTGATAAAATTTCGAAGCTCGCTATTAATTAATATCTCAAATTTAAGATAATGTAACGGCATGCGAGGTATCGAAACCAAATAATTCTATGTGTCAATTATT
>NW_017030320.1:0-214 GCF_001483705.2 Eufriesea mexicana | reverse complement strand
TAGCTTTCTTGCTTAGATAAGGAGGAGGGACACTATTGGCGTGCTATGGCCATTGCAATGCTAAAGGATATCGCTGGAAAATTCAGTTTTACTGACTTTTTCGGCTAATGTCGTGGTGAGCTAACTTTCTTTCATAAATAAAGAGGAAAGCTTCTATTGGCGTGCTATATCCATTGCGGTGCTATAGATTCAGCCTGGGAAATACAACTTTAGT
>NW_017030319.1:0-214 GCF_001483705.2 Eufriesea mexicana | reverse complement strand
CCCACTCATAATTTACCTTCTTAAATAATATAATAATCATTTTTGTCAGGTCTAATATATTTTTTCAGATTTTAATTATTTTCTTTTCCCAGATTTTATTTTTTTATTTCTATTAATTTCTATTCGGAAATTCGAATATTTCGTATACTATTCGAATGTTTCGTCGTTGGTTTATTTATATCTCATCCGTGGATTGTTCGTTTCACTTGGTTCA
>NW_017030318.1:0-214 GCF_001483705.2 Eufriesea mexicana | reverse complement strand
TCTGTCGCATGGACCTGTCAATAGGACTCAGCCAGCCTCTAGTCTAGCAGCTAGGGCTATCTATAGTGCAGAGCGTCGAAGTGTTTAGCAATTTTCAAAATTTTTATTAGGTATGATAACTATTGTTTCTTAAGCACTTCGGCGCCAATGCGCTGCTTTGCCGTACCTGGTACATTTTTGGATATAACGGCCGATGTTGGTTGCGAATTTTAGA
>NW_017030317.1:0-214 GCF_001483705.2 Eufriesea mexicana | reverse complement strand
TTAGGAACGGATATCTGCGAGTCTTGTGCTATGAACTGCTATACGGTGGATTTCTGCGCCTCTGTGTGCTCTAATATGGTCTGCATGGCTCTTGCGAAGCCAGCAATTGTGTTCGTGGCACATGCGGTTGAGTTAGGTTACGTCTTGGTTGCATCAGGCTAGGTTAAGTTTGGTTACGGTGACTTTGACTATTGTGCCATACACTGCTATTCCG
>NW_017030316.1:0-214 GCF_001483705.2 Eufriesea mexicana | reverse complement strand
ATTACACTGCAAAGCGGTTGACTTCTGCGCCTTACTGTGTTCCAGTATATTCTGCTTGGATCTTGGGATGCCAGGAATAGAGGACGCAGTGCTGTATGTTGATATAGGCTACATTTGGTTGTATTACGTTTATTATTGATGGGATAGGATAGGCATTAACCTTGTGCTATACAGTGCAATGCGGCGGATTTCTGCGCTCTACTCTGCTCTAGTA
>NW_017030315.1:0-214 GCF_001483705.2 Eufriesea mexicana | reverse complement strand
CTTGGTGAATAGATCGCCTAACGCCTTCAATCCAATGGCAAGTACAGCCGTCTTCTTGACAGAGAATAAGTATATTCAAAATCTATAGGCTGTCATAGCTTGGTGATTAGATCGCATAACCACATCAATCCAATGGCAAGTACAGCCGTCCACTTGCCAGAGAATATGTCTATTCAAAATCTATATCCTGTTATAGCATGGTGAATAGATCGCC
>NW_017030314.1:0-214 GCF_001483705.2 Eufriesea mexicana | reverse complement strand
TGTTCCCTTGATCGACACTTTGCAACCGTGGTAAATTACATGCTTCCCCTTTACCACGTGCATCAATCGTGATCCACTGTGAGATCACGTTTCGCGGAGACACGGATTGTGTCAGTATTCTGACGCCATATTGACTGTTGAGTGCTGCTGAATACTCGTAATAAGTCTGCGTTTAATTCTGCGTGAGTCATGAATATATTAATACTAATTCATT
>NW_017030313.1:0-214 GCF_001483705.2 Eufriesea mexicana | reverse complement strand
TGCTTTGAAAGTGTACTATTGTTCTAGGATTTATGTCATCATTGAGCTGACGGATCAAGCAGCTGCAGACTTATATTTGTGGATGTAATATGTACCGTACTGCCAATTGGAAGAAACTCCAGACATAACCGCAATACACATTAATTATTCTAGAATTGCCCTGGAATTTACATCACCAGTGAACAAAGAATTCCATCGGCTACGGAACTGTGAT
>NW_017030312.1:0-214 GCF_001483705.2 Eufriesea mexicana | reverse complement strand
TGCAGTGCTATAGAATCTGGCTGCTAAATTCAATTTTATTAACATTTTCGGCCAATATCGCGGAGAGCTAACTTTCTTGTGTAAATAAGGAGCAAACATCTATTGGCGCGCTATAGCCATTGCAATGCTATAGAATCTACATCGAAAATTGAATTTTATTGTCATCTTCGACTAATATCGTTGTGAGGTAACTTTCTTGCATAAATAAGGAGGA
>NW_017030311.1:0-214 GCF_001483705.2 Eufriesea mexicana | reverse complement strand
CTGTAGTCATTGCAATCCTATGGAATCTGGCTGGAAAATTCATTTTTATTGTCATTTTTGACTCCTATCGTGGTGAAGTATCTTTCTTGAATATATAAGGCGGAGAGATACTTTTGGCGTAATACAGCCATTGCACTGCTATAGAATTTGCTTGCAAAATACATTCATATTGACATTTTCGAATAATATCCTAGTGAACTAACTTTATTGCTTA
>NW_017030310.1:0-214 GCF_001483705.2 Eufriesea mexicana | reverse complement strand
GGCGGATTTCTGCGCTCTACATTGGTCTACTGTACTCTGCCCGACCCTGGGGGGCGAGGCATAGCGGTCGTGGTACGTTAGTTTGAGTTAGGTTACGCTTGGTTGTGTCAGTTTGTGTTGACTTTGACTCTCGTGCTACACACTGTTATTTGGTGTATTTCTGCGTTCTGCTGTGCTCTAGTACATTCTGCTTGGCTCTGGTGAAGCCAGCAAT
>NW_017030309.1:0-214 GCF_001483705.2 Eufriesea mexicana | reverse complement strand
TTTTCGTTCCACTTTACGGAACCACATTATTTCATCCCTTCACGCAGAAGTTAATCATTATGACATAAATTAAATTATTTCTCATAAATAGAAATGCTGATATTAAAATTACACTTGTCATAAATATTTACCTACATCCACTGTAAACGTGACCATCGTCAAAAAATGTTCGTACAACCCTATAGGACCACATTATTCCATCCCTTCACACATA
>NW_017030308.1:0-214 GCF_001483705.2 Eufriesea mexicana | reverse complement strand
GGTATAGCAGTCTATCGCACAAAAGCCAAAGCCACCTTACCAAACTGAACCAAACGCAAACTACCAAAGCCTTACCTAACCAAACAGGCCCCCCCTCCTCCGAGAGACACGCACATCCTCGTAGAGCAATGCAGTGCACGGATAACGACCTAACAGCAGTGCATACCACCAAAATTAAGGCCATCCTAACCACACCTGTCACGACGTAGCCGAG
>NW_017030307.1:0-214 GCF_001483705.2 Eufriesea mexicana | reverse complement strand
CTTTAGAATCATTCGACATTGTCACAGCCATCCCGACAAAGAATTTGCCGTTATCGTTTGTTCATCGGCCTCCATACCGCCGTTCGCAATCCCTTGCCTTTCAACAAGCAGCCCAAACGTTTCCATACACTCCCTGAGAAGTCTCGTGCAAACCTAAAGCCTCCTCAGGTAATCATACCAGCAATGAAAATAGAGATATCCACCACTTTGGTGA
>NW_017030306.1:0-214 GCF_001483705.2 Eufriesea mexicana | reverse complement strand
GGCTTGGTCAGGGTGGCTTTGACTTTTGTGCCATACACTCCTGTTCGTTGAACGTCTGCGCTCGACTGTGCTCAAATATGTTATGCTACGCTCCGGAGAAGGCAGCAATGCTGGCCTCGGCACGTTCGGTTTAGTTGCGTTATGCTTTGTTTCGTTACGCTAGGCTTGGTTTAGTCAGGATATGTTTGACTTCTGTGCTGTGCAATGCTATTCG
>NW_017030305.1:0-214 GCF_001483705.2 Eufriesea mexicana | reverse complement strand
TAATAGTGTTTACAAACTCGTTTCATTTCACGGAAAAGGATATCAATAAATAAGTATATTATATCTTTTTATGTATAAACACAGTGTGATTTAATAATTTGGTTATATCGAGATATAAAAATTCTACTTTATTCAATTACGTATTTTATGATGCAATACTGCCAAGCATCGATATTCAGAATTTTAAACTGTAATATTTCAAAAATGAAAGTAT
>NW_017030304.1:0-214 GCF_001483705.2 Eufriesea mexicana | reverse complement strand
ATAGCCTGTTATAGCTCGGTGAATAGATCGCATAACGCCTTCAATCAAATGGCAAGTACAGCCGTCTACTTGCCAGAAAATAGGTCTATTCAAAATCTAAAATCTGTTGTATCTTGGTGAACAGATGGCAGAACGCCTTCAGCCCAATGGAAAGTACAGCCATCTACTTGCCAGAGAATATGTCTATTCGAAATCAATAATCTGTTATAGCTTG
>NW_017030303.1:0-214 GCF_001483705.2 Eufriesea mexicana | reverse complement strand
GACAAGCAAGGCGTACTAGAACACAGTAGGGCTCACAAATCCAGCAAACAGCTGTTTACTGCACAGAAGTGGAAGCTATCCTGACCATACATAGCCCAACTCAGCCAAACAGAACGTAACTGGACTCAGCACAACGTGCCGAGGCCACTGCTGCTGGTCATCGCAGAGTCAAGCCGAAAATAGTAGAGCACAGCAGGGCGCAGAAATTCAGCTA
>NW_017030302.1:0-214 GCF_001483705.2 Eufriesea mexicana | reverse complement strand
TCTGGGAGACTAATTCCTACAGAAGGAACCTCCTTCAAGTAGGAATCCATCTATTGACGACAGTGAAAACTTGGTCGCTACAAATTTATAAGCCCTTTTTCAAAAAATGTCCTCTCTTATGGGAAGAGAATTACTATTGCATAAGTAATTAATTTCAGAAATTTTGTGAAGCCATAGATGTTAATTTTTATTCCACTCATTGCGAGATGGATTT
>NW_017030301.1:0-214 GCF_001483705.2 Eufriesea mexicana | reverse complement strand
TTTAACACGCTAACTGCAAACTACGAGATATTTCATAGGTTCTTTACGGTAAATATGCAGTTCAGCGGTTTTGCCTTAAACATGTCCGTTTTTTCTGGTTTTTTCACAAAAGGCTTTATTTGTGCCTCAATAAAGAATATAGATCGGAGGAGCTTGAAAAAGTAATCTTCTTTTACTAATTTTTTGACAAAAAACATAAAATTGTTAAAAACTA
>NW_017030300.1:0-214 GCF_001483705.2 Eufriesea mexicana | reverse complement strand
CTCCCCAGAGCCAAGCAGAATATACTACAGCACAGAAGGTCACAGACATCCGCGGCGTTGCAAAGTATAGCCCAAAAGATGCAGACATCCTGACCTAACCTGACCTTGCATAACACAAGCTAACGTTGCCTAACACAGACCAGCGAGACATGGCCACCATTGCTGTCCTAGCCAGAGGCGAACTGAACATATCAAATCACAGTGGATCACCGGA
>NW_017030299.1:0-214 GCF_001483705.2 Eufriesea mexicana | reverse complement strand
TTAGAATATCTTTGCCTTCTGTTCTGTACGCTAGAATGCGGTGGAATCCTGCGCTCTGCTGTGCCCTACTATGATCTGCTTGGTCATGGAGAAGCCAATAGTAGTGATCTCGGCACATTAGGTTGAGGTAAGATACGTTTGGTCCTCTTAAGTTAGCACTGGTTAGATTTGGATAGCTACGACTTTTCTACTATACACTGCGGTTCCATGGATT
>NW_017030298.1:0-214 GCF_001483705.2 Eufriesea mexicana | reverse complement strand
CATAAATAATGAGGAAAGAATCTATCGCCGTGCTATAGCCATTACAATGCTGAAGAATCTGCCACGAAAATTCAATTTTAATAACACTTTCGGCTAATTTCGTTGTGTGGTAACTTTCTTGTATAAATAATGAGGGAAGACACTATTGCCATGCTTTAGCCATTACAATGCTAAAGAACCTGCCTCGAAAATTCGACTTTGTTGACATTTTCGA
>NW_017030297.1:0-214 GCF_001483705.2 Eufriesea mexicana | reverse complement strand
ATGGATGTATGTATGGATGCTTGTATGGATGTATGTATATATGGATGTTTGGATGTATGTACGAATGGATGTATGTAAGGATGTATGTATGGATGTATGTATGGTTGGGTGGATTTGTGGATGGATGGGTTTATCGATGTGTATGAATGATTGAATGAATGTATGATTGTATGTGTGGATGTATATATTGATGTATGTATGTATAGATGGACGG
>NW_017030296.1:0-214 GCF_001483705.2 Eufriesea mexicana | reverse complement strand
TCCACCTTATATAAGCGAGGAAGTTAACTCACCACGATATAAGCCGAATATCTCAATAAAACTAAAGTTTCCAACCACAGTATTCATCATTGCAATGTCTACAGCACGCCAATAGAATCCACCCTGCTCATTTAGGCAGGAAAGATAGCTGAAGACGATAATAGTCGAAACTGTCAATAATATTGAACATTCCAACTAGATTCTATAGCATTGC
>NW_017030295.1:0-214 GCF_001483705.2 Eufriesea mexicana | reverse complement strand
AGTCTCAGATTGTCCACAGAGTCAATTACAGAATTTTTAGAGCTAGACTGAACTTGTAGATCCCAATAGACTGAAGAAATCTTCAGGGTGGTGCAGAATGAAGTACAGAACCTCTAGACCTACTGAACTAGACTGGACTTTCAAGATGCAATGAACTGAGCAAGTCTTCAGGATGATTCACAGAATGAAGTACACAATCTTTAGACTTACTAAA
>NW_017030294.1:0-214 GCF_001483705.2 Eufriesea mexicana | reverse complement strand
ACCTAACCTAACCGGGCATAGCATAACTCGACCTGACGTGCCGAGACCACAGTTACTGGCCTCCCCAGATCGAAGCAGGATATGCTAGAGCAATTTAGATCGCAGAAATCTTCCAAACAGCACCATACATCCCAAAAACCGAAGCTAACCCTAACAAAGGTGTCCTAACCTAACCTAACCAAACGTAACGTAATTCAACCCAACGTGCCGCGAA
>NW_017030293.1:0-214 GCF_001483705.2 Eufriesea mexicana | reverse complement strand
CGATCACTATTGCTTGGCCCAGAGCCAAGCAGAATGTTTTAGGGGAAAGTGGAAAAGTCAATGCTATCCAATCCTGACCCAGACAAATGTAGCCTGACCAAACGGAGCATAACTCAAAATGATGAGCCGCGACCACTACTGCTGGACATCAAAGGGCCAAGCATAATACAATCCAGCGCAGTACAGCGAGGAAACCACCGAATAACTGTGTATT
>NW_017030292.1:0-214 GCF_001483705.2 Eufriesea mexicana | reverse complement strand
CTTTTCATAAGTTTAACGAGGGATATTAGATGACACGAAATTTCCGACCCTTTTTTAAATTTTTGGTAGTTTTTTGTCGACTAGAATTCGAATCTTCGCTATGAAAATTGAACTTGTAGCATAATCTGTCGATCAACATTCTATCATTAAATATTTCAAAACGTGTATTTAATTATATTCACGATTTTTAAAAAATAGGTATAGTCTCTGATCT
>NW_017030291.1:0-214 GCF_001483705.2 Eufriesea mexicana | reverse complement strand
GGGACACGGCGCAGCGCACGGTGCCGGAATGTCCGGCTCTGGGTCGCGAGCGCCGGGTACCTTTTCGCGTGGTTGGTAGGGACCTTTCACCCTCCGTCGTCGTGGCGCGGATGACGGAGGGCTTAGGTGCGTTGCGTGCGTCGGCCTCCTTCTGCGTGGCTGTTATGTTACAGAAGAAGGCCGCGTAGGGAGCCCGCGAGCGTGGCGCGTGCTC
>NW_017030290.1:0-214 GCF_001483705.2 Eufriesea mexicana | reverse complement strand
AACCGCGCACGACCCTGATCGTCATTCTGCGAGCGACTCGCCGGAGAATCGCCAGAATGCGTGACTGGCGGTCAGGTCGTTCGCCCAGATCGGAGCCCCGTAAAGTGTCACAGAGCGAACGACTCCTGTGTAGAGGCGCGGCACCCTCCCGTCTGGCCCTCCCTGGTTGGGTAGCAGGCGACACAGCGCCCCCGCCATACCTTCCAGGCGTGGT
>NW_017030289.1:0-214 GCF_001483705.2 Eufriesea mexicana | reverse complement strand
CCTTGATCTAATATTCCCTGCTTTGATCTGGGAAAGAAAGAAATTGTGACCGCGGCGCGTTAGGCTCTGTTATGTTTCGTTTGGTGACATTAGGTTTGTTTCGGTTAGGTTGGAATGTCATCGACTTTCGTACCATGCACCGCCATCCAAAGGACCTCTGCGTTATAGTATCATCCAGCATGCTCTGCTTTGCGATGAAAGGCCAGCAATAGTG
>NW_017030288.1:0-214 GCF_001483705.2 Eufriesea mexicana | reverse complement strand
ATACAAACGTGGAGTAACTAGAACTAACGTGCCGCGACAACTATTGCCGGCTTCACCAGATGCGAGCTGAATAAGATACAGTACAGTAGAGCTCGCAGGTCCATAGGGTAGCAGTATACATTACGAGGGTCAAATATATCCCAACCTATCGCAAACAAACGTTACCTGACCAAACGGAAAGTAACACAGCCTAACGCGCCGTGGCCACTATTTC
>NW_017030287.1:0-214 GCF_001483705.2 Eufriesea mexicana | reverse complement strand
GAAATATGCCGAACAGCAGACTAGAGCACAAAAATTTAAGCTATCCTACAAAACTAAGCCTGATCCAACCTAACCAACATAACATGGCACAACATGACTTTCAGGGGCCACTACTGCTAGCTTTCCCTGAGCCAAGCTGATAGCTTTAGATCACTGTATGGCGCAGGAATCAAACTAATTGCAGACTATGGCATTATGGTAAAAGATATCCTCT
>NW_017030286.1:0-214 GCF_001483705.2 Eufriesea mexicana | reverse complement strand
GACCGGAGCGAAGATCGTCCTCTCAGTCGGTCCGAAGCGACACGTCTGGCGTTCGTCCTTTCGGCCGGTTGGAAGCGATACGACTGGGATCGTGCCTTTCGGTAGGTTCGAAGTGACATGACTGGAATTCTTTCGTTAATAACTCGATAACTAACGTTATGACATATACATATTTTTCCACTTGTCTACATGGCTTCAATCATTCTAACTGATT
>NW_017030285.1:0-214 GCF_001483705.2 Eufriesea mexicana | reverse complement strand
AACACATTTCTGGAGAGCAGAACGCAGAAATACATAGAATTGCAGCGTATATCGGAAACGTCACAGCTACCCGTACCCAACACAAAACAACGCAACTTACCCGAACGTAGCCTATCTTAGCCTAACGTGCCAAGAACGCAAATGCCCCCCCCCCCCATGATCCAAGCAGGACATAGGAGTGCACAGCAGAGCGCAGAAGTCCTCCGAATAGCAG
>NW_017030284.1:0-214 GCF_001483705.2 Eufriesea mexicana | reverse complement strand
CCTACACTAACGTAGCCTAATCCAACCTAACGTGACGCAGCCACTATTTCCGGCCTCCCCAGAGAAAAGCAGGGCATATTAGAGCACAGTAGCTATCCAAACCGAACCCAGCCTACCCTGACACGACCAAACGTAATCTAACTCTACCGAACGTGCCGCGACCAGTATAGGTGACCTCCACAATGTCAAGCAGAGCATATTAGACGAGACTACA
>NW_017030283.1:0-214 GCF_001483705.2 Eufriesea mexicana | reverse complement strand
TAGCACTGCAATGCCTATAGCACGCCATCAGAATCTTTTCTCCTTATTTATGCAATAAGGCTAACTCACAACGACATTAGTCGAAAATGTCAGTCAAACTGTATTTTCCAGCCAGATTCTACAGGACTGCAATGGCTAAAGCACGCCAATTGAATCTTTCCTCCTTGTTTATGCACGAAAGTAAGCTCACCACGATATTAGCCGAAAATGTCAA
>NW_017030282.1:0-214 GCF_001483705.2 Eufriesea mexicana | reverse complement strand
ACATTAACCGGATCGGCTAAATAAGAACATCTCTTCCGCCTCTTTCTCGGGGTTGAAACGATGGAACGAGACCAGACGAAGTCGTACGAGTGAGCTAGCATCGTTCAAAAGTCTTATCACACCGGTTCAACGAGAAAGTTCCAATTAATTGAGACGCGAAAATGCACGGTATAGTGGGAGAGGTTCGTGGAAGGGCAGAGAACAATGAGATACC
>NW_017030281.1:0-214 GCF_001483705.2 Eufriesea mexicana | reverse complement strand
ACGTTGCTAGAGATATTAATAATAGGCAACGCTGTATTGGGTGCATTCATTATCAACATGCTCGAATAGCGGGATTAATTTGTTCACTGATGAGGTTAACTCCACATCAACTCTGGAGTAATAAATGACTCGATGTGTTGTTGCTAGGGATATTTGCAATTGATAGTATGGTGCCTAGTACATCTACCGACATAGCCCTGTTGCCATTGGATTA
>NW_017030280.1:0-214 GCF_001483705.2 Eufriesea mexicana | reverse complement strand
AAAGCCTATCGTGCCAGGACCTCTATTGCTGGCCTCGCCAGATTCTAGCAGAGTATAGTAGAGTACAATAGGGAGCAAAAGGCCACCAGATGGCAATGTACACCAGAAAAGTGAAAGACATCCTTGCCAAACCAGATCATACCATACTGAGGCGAACGTAGAACAACCAAACCTATCTAGCCGAGACCTGTATTGCATCGGCAGAGCCAAGCAG
>NW_017030279.1:0-214 GCF_001483705.2 Eufriesea mexicana | reverse complement strand
AAAACAGCCAAACGTAACATAACCCAACCTAACGTGCCGCAACCACTATTGCTGGTCTTCCAACGCCCAAGCAGAAAATATTCGAGCACAGTAGGGCGCACAAATACACATAATAGCATACTATAGCGCTAAAGTCAAAACTGCCCTCTCTTAACTTAACCAACCGTAACTTAACCAAACATAGCCTAACTCATTCTAACATGCCGCGACTACC
>NW_017030278.1:0-214 GCF_001483705.2 Eufriesea mexicana | reverse complement strand
ATCCATCCATCCATACAAGCACCCATCCATACACCCATCGATCCATACATCTATACAACCATATACCCATCCATCCATACATTCATGCATCCATACATCCATAAATACATCCATCCATACATCCATCCACTCATACATCCATCCATCCATACATCCATACATCCATACAGATATACATCCATACATTCATAGATCCGTATATCCATACATTCGT
>NW_017030277.1:0-214 GCF_001483705.2 Eufriesea mexicana | reverse complement strand
TTTATGGGTTTTCGAACGACGATGATGTAAATATCGTGGCAGGTTAGAAGAGAGGAATTTGGTCGAATGTTCTTCATTAGAATTATTGGATTTATGTGACACCATTGCTATTTGGTAGTAACAATGTTTTTCGTAGCGACTGTACCTTTTGCATTTTTAATTTTGATTTATGGTTGTTCAAACGACGATGGTGTAAATATCGTGGCAGGTTAGA
>NW_017030276.1:0-214 GCF_001483705.2 Eufriesea mexicana | reverse complement strand
GAAGACGTTGACTATATCCACATTGACCGCTAGCACCACCTCGCCCCGGTCAGCGGCAGCCCCCGACAGTGTACGAACGCGCTTAGTCTCGTCGAGTGTCGACCGACCATGCGGGAATCCGAAATGGCTAACGCTGAGATCGGCACCCACCTCCGTTAAATTCACTCGGGGACGGGCAGCTAGAACGCGCTCGAAGAGCTTGCCCGCGTCATCG
>NW_017030275.1:0-214 GCF_001483705.2 Eufriesea mexicana | reverse complement strand
GTCGAGAATGTCAATAAAATTCTAGTTTCCAGCCAGGTTCTATAGCATTGCAATTGCTATAGCCCTCCAATAGGATATTTCTTCCTTGTTTATGCAAGAAAGCCAGCTCACCACGATATTAGCCGTAAATGTCAATAAATTTGTGTTTTCTAGCCAGACTATTGGATTGCAGTGACTATAGTTCACCAGTAGAACCTTCCCTCCTTCTATATGC
>NW_017030274.1:0-214 GCF_001483705.2 Eufriesea mexicana | reverse complement strand
AATGTTTTAAGCTTGCCTCTGGGAAGGCCAACAATAGCGGTCTCGGAACGTTAGGTTAAGGTACGCTATGCTTGTATATGTTCTGTTGGTCTGGGTAAGGCTTGGGTAACTCTGACTTTTCTGACGTGCACTGCGATTATATGGCTTTCTGCGTTCTGCTGCACACTAACGCGTTCCGCTTGACTCTGTGAAGGCCAGCAAAGGTAGTCGCGTC
>NW_017030273.1:0-214 GCF_001483705.2 Eufriesea mexicana | reverse complement strand
TAAACAAACCTAACGTGCAGAGACATCCATTGCTGGCCACCCCAGAGCCAAGCGGAGCATATGAGAGCAACGTATAGCGCGGAAATCTACCGAATAGCGGTGTATAGCACAAGAGTCAGAGCTACCCTGTCCAAACGCAACCAAACCTAATATAAACGTACCTAACTGACCTCAAATTAGCGTCCATAGACTACAATTACTGGCCTTCCCAGGC
>NW_017030272.1:0-214 GCF_001483705.2 Eufriesea mexicana | reverse complement strand
GCTAGTCTCCACAAAGACAAGCAGATTGTACTAGAACAAAGTGGATCACAAAAATATACCGAATAGGTGTGTATAGCACGAAAGTAGCAGCTACACTAACCAAACGTAGCCCAACAGTGCCTAACGAATTGTAACCTGACTCCACCAAACCTGCCGAGGACATGATCACACAGGCCACCTCAGAGCCAAGCAGAGCGTATTAGAGCACATTAGA
>NW_017030271.1:0-214 GCF_001483705.2 Eufriesea mexicana | reverse complement strand
CTCTGCGGAGGGCAGCAATATCCTTTTCGGCACGATAGGTCGTATTATGTTACGTTTAGCATGTTTATTTTAGGTTTAGTTCGGTCAGTGTTTCTTTGTCTTTCGTACCATACACTGTTGTTCGGCAGATTTCTGCTCTGAACTGTGCTCTACTGTATTCTGCTTGGCCCTGCGGAGGTCAGTAATAGTGGTCGCGGCACGTTATGCTGAGTTA
>NW_017030270.1:0-214 GCF_001483705.2 Eufriesea mexicana | reverse complement strand
TGGCCGGGGACTCCCGCCGCGGAGTGCGTCGTGGTGCCGATAAAGATTGAATTTGTTTGCATGCTTTTTCCTTGTCTTGTTTCGGCATCAACGAAGTTGTGGACACCGCTACGTCTCAGGTAGGCGAGGGACGGCGCCCATTGATTGCCAAGGAGCCGCGCATCAGCCCAACGATGGATACCTGCACCGAGGGTCACACCACAATGCAAGCGGC
>NW_017030269.1:0-214 GCF_001483705.2 Eufriesea mexicana | reverse complement strand
GCACCCTTATTTAAAACCATACACTCTATCCTTTTCCATACCCATGCTCTCTTTCCCAATCACTCTTTTCTCACGCACTCCTTGCAGCCTTGCCCTTAGCGGGTCATGTAGCCCATACACTTAGACACATTCCTAGACACTCTTCACTTGCAACCGATACTTCCATAAACATCCCATCCACATGATCCTTGCGCACGGTCATTCATCCTTCCGC
>NW_017030268.1:0-214 GCF_001483705.2 Eufriesea mexicana | reverse complement strand
CAGTGCAATAGAAACTGACTGAAACGTTCAATTTTATTGACATTTTCGACTAATATCGTGATGAACAAACTTCCACGCATAAATAAGGAGGATAGAGTCCATTGGCGTGCCATAGCAGTTGTAAGGCAATAGAATCTGACTGGAAAGTTCAATTTTATTGACATTTTCGTTTAATATCGTGGTGAACAATTTTTCTCGCATAAATAAGTAGGAA
>NW_017030267.1:0-214 GCF_001483705.2 Eufriesea mexicana | reverse complement strand
CAGATGGATCGGGTGCGATTTCCCGTCGCGCCGGGAGGGAACTACGTTTGCGTCGCGGGGGCGACTTGGCAATTGCGTATCCGCGAAGTCCAGGGTGCTCCGAAATATGAAGGGCTGGTCATCGTGGCGGTTTTAGTCATTAAATTCCCACTATAATCCAGCCCCCTCCCACAGGGGGCCGGTTAAAAGTGGAAGAATTCCCCCACGAGAAAAA
>NW_017030266.1:0-214 GCF_001483705.2 Eufriesea mexicana | reverse complement strand
ATAAATATAAATATATAATAATAAATATAATAATATATAATTAAAAAGAAGAAAAATCACCTAAACCCAAAAACCCATAAGCATGAGAACCGAGGAATAAATAATCACTCTATATTCCGCATTTCTAAAAATATCAGCTTTCTATCGAGAAAACCACTTGAATGGTAAGGAAACCCCAAACCACCGTGACCACCGGATTCTTTCATTCGCGCGA
>NW_017030265.1:0-214 GCF_001483705.2 Eufriesea mexicana | reverse complement strand
TTAGGAACGGATATCTGCGAGTCTTGTGCTATGAACTGCTATACGGTGGATTTCTGCGCCTCTATGTGCTCTAATATGGTCTGCATGGCTCTTGGGAAGCCAGCAATTGTGTTCGTGGCACATGCGGTTGAGTTAGGTTACGTCTTGGTTACATCAGGCTAGGTTAAGTTTGGTTACGGTGACTTTGACTATTGTGCCATACACTGCTATTCCG
>NW_017030264.1:0-214 GCF_001483705.2 Eufriesea mexicana | reverse complement strand
TTATAGAATTTAAATCATCATTGAGCACAATGATTCATTGGTTACAATGCGCTGATGGTAGATGTACCATGCACAGTACTCTTAATTCCAAATAACCCAAGCCACAACAGTACTACACACTGATTATTCCAGAATTGCTTTGGAATATGCATTGTCAGTGAACAAAGTAGTTATACAGCTACATACCTGCAAGGATCGTTGTACTCTGTACTGT
>NW_017030263.1:0-214 GCF_001483705.2 Eufriesea mexicana | reverse complement strand
TCCTCCTTCTATATTCAAGAAAGTTAGGTCACTACGATATTAATTGAAAATGACAATAAAATTTAATTTTCCAGCCATGTTCTGTAGCAGCGCAATGTCTATAGCGCGACAGTATAACGTTTCCCCCTTATATATCCACGAAAGTTAGGTTACCACCATATTAGTCGAAAATGTCAATAAAATTTAATTTTCCAGCCAGGTTCTATAGCATTGC
>NW_017030262.1:0-214 GCF_001483705.2 Eufriesea mexicana | reverse complement strand
GGTGAGCAAACTCTCTTGCATAAATAAGTAGTAAAGATTCTACTGGCGTGCTATAGCTATTGCTATGATATTGAATGTGGTTGGAAAAATTAAATTTATTGTCATTTTTGACTAATATCTTGGTGAGCTAGCTTTCTTGCTTAAATAAGCGGGAAAGATTCTATTGGCGTGCTATAGACATAGCAGAGCTATAGAATCTGGCTGGAAAATTCAA
>NW_017030261.1:0-214 GCF_001483705.2 Eufriesea mexicana | reverse complement strand
AGGGGGATTAAACGAACGTCGATTGCGACACTACGAGGCGAAGGAAATTCTTGGAAAAGAGTTGTATCTACATCGTGGGAAATGGAAACTCGATTGAGATTTTCTACCGAAACCGAGCGCGGTAACCGAGAAAGCAGAGGCGAGAGCACTAGGAGAAGACTTTCCTAGAGAGGAGGGAAGATCGACACGCTCCAACCGGTCGATTATGCGCGCT
>NW_017030260.1:0-214 GCF_001483705.2 Eufriesea mexicana | reverse complement strand
CTCCGCTCTAGTGTATTCTGCTTGCCTCTGGAGATGTCAGCAATAGTCGTCAAGGCACGACAACTAGGGTTATGTTACGTTTGTTTGTGTTAGGTTAGGTTACGGTTGGTTAGGATGGATTCTACTTTTGTGCCATACGCTGATATTCGACGTGCTTCTGCGCTCTAGTGTGCTCCAACATTCCCTGCTTTGCTTTGGGGCGGCCAGCAATAGT
>NW_017030259.1:0-214 GCF_001483705.2 Eufriesea mexicana | reverse complement strand
TAACCCGTAAGCTGCGCTAGCTTCCCGCGCGACTCCGCTTTTTTCCAGATCGACCCGCGACACCGTGTTCGACTGCGATATCCATCTCGATGTGAACGGATTCCCGGTCAGGTGGCTCGAAAGATTTCAGTCCGTGCTTCCCGTCCGTGAGCAAGGAACGCTGTTTTGGGAGTGTCGTCGCATACCGAGTGAACGTGCAAGCGAGAGTGATCTG
>NW_017030258.1:0-214 GCF_001483705.2 Eufriesea mexicana | reverse complement strand
GGCTACGTATGCGTATGTCACGTTTGGCTGGGTTAGGGCAGGCTACATTGACTTTCGTGCTTTTAGACCCCTTCCAGCGAATTCCTGCGTTCTATTGTGCCCCACTAGACTATGCTATGCTCTGTAGAGGCCAGGCGCAGTTGTCGCGGCTCGTCATGTTGGGTTACGCAGCGCTAGGTTAGGTTAAGTTTGGTCTGGTTATGTTGGGATACCT
>NW_017030257.1:0-214 GCF_001483705.2 Eufriesea mexicana | reverse complement strand
TGGCTGTTCTTGCCATTAGATTGAAGGCGTTAGGCGATCTAAACACTAAGCTATGGCAGCTTTTAGATTGTGATTAGACTCATTCCCAGGCAAGTAGATGGCTGTACCTGCCATTGGATTGAAGGCGTAAGGCGACCTATTCACCAATCTCTAGCAAGTTCTAGATTTTGAATAGACCTATTCTCTGGCAAGTAGATGGCTGTACTTGCCATTG
>NW_017030256.1:0-214 GCF_001483705.2 Eufriesea mexicana | reverse complement strand
TGTTCATTGTGAACGTATTTTATTTTGTTATTAGAAATGCACTTACTGTAGATACAAACGCGATTATTGAAGCATACTGTGACAAAAGTGTGATGCATGTACATATAGGTGTTATCGAATATTTATTTGGTATTATATGTGAAGAAATTTGTCGAGTGAATTTCTTTGAATATACGTATCAATTTCACAAATTTTGCAATTGGTAATATTTGTT
>NW_017030255.1:0-214 GCF_001483705.2 Eufriesea mexicana | reverse complement strand
TTTTCCTTTAGACTAAGGTCATTAATTTTCCAAAATTTTCCTAAGGTCAGTTAACACTTTGACTGCCACGTTGGTCATATATGACCGGCCACGGTTTCTTCTATGACTCCACGGTGATCATTGATAACCGGAGCTCTTGAACTACTCGAATTACATTGAACTACATTGAATGAAAATTGACAGTTAGTATATTTTCAATATAACCGCTAATTAG
>NW_017030254.1:0-214 GCF_001483705.2 Eufriesea mexicana | reverse complement strand
TGAAGTGAACTGACCTGAACTGACCTGACCTGACCTGACATGATCTGGCCTGGCCTGTCCTTATCGGACCTGACCTGACCTGACCTGGCCTGACAGACCTGAGATGACCTGACCGACCTGACCTGACCAGGCCTGTCGTGACCTGACCAGTCCTGACCTGACCTGACCTGGCATGACCTGATCTAACTTGTCCTGACTTTGCCTGACATGGCCT
>NW_017030253.1:0-214 GCF_001483705.2 Eufriesea mexicana | reverse complement strand
GATGGATGTATGGATGGATGGTTGTATGGATCGATGGTTGAACGTATGGATGTATGTATAAATATATGTACAGACGTACGGATGGATGTATGGATGGAAGGATGTGTAGAAGAATGGAAGTCCGAGTTGACGGATTTATTCATGTATGGACGTATGGATGTTCGGAGGTATGGATGGATGGATGTGTGGATGTATGGGTGTATATATGTGTGGA
>NW_017030252.1:0-214 GCF_001483705.2 Eufriesea mexicana | reverse complement strand
GTGTGGATGTATGAATGTATGGATGGATGGATTTATGGATGTGTCGATGCATAGATATATGGACTGATGGATGTATTGGTGTAGAGAAGTATGGATGCATGAAAGTATCGACGTATGTATGCATGGATGCACGTATGTATGGATGTGCGTTTGCGTGGATGTATTAATGTCTGGGTGGATGAATGGATGTGTGCATGGACTGAAGTGTGGGTGG
>NW_017030251.1:0-214 GCF_001483705.2 Eufriesea mexicana | reverse complement strand
ACTTTCTTGTTCAATAAGGAGGAAAGATACTATTGTCGTGCTTTAGCCATCACAATGCTAAAGAATCTGCCTCGAAAATTCTATTTTAATACCAATTTCGACTAATATCGTTGTGTGGTAGTTTTCTTGTATAAATAAGGAGGAAAGATATTATTGCCGTTCTATAGCCATTACAATGCTTTTGAATCTGCCTCGAAAATGCAACTTTATTGAC
>NW_017030250.1:0-214 GCF_001483705.2 Eufriesea mexicana | reverse complement strand
CTGCTATGCGGTTGATTTCGGCGCTCTACTGCGCTATAATATACTCTGCTTGGCTCTGGAATGTTAGCAATGGTTGTCTCGGGACGTTTGGTTGTGCTATTTTAGGTTCAGCTTGTTTAGGCATGCCTCGGTTAGGCCGGAACGGCCTCGACTCGTGTGCTCAACACAGCTATCCTATGGACTTCTGGGCTCTACTGTGCTCGACAATGTTCTG
>NW_017030249.1:0-214 GCF_001483705.2 Eufriesea mexicana | reverse complement strand
AAGGAGTAAGGATTCTATTGGCGTGCTATACCCGCAGAAATGCTGCAGAATCCGGATGGAAAATTCATTTTTACTGGCATTTCCGTCTAATATTTTGGTGAGCTGCCTTTCTTGCATAAATAAGAGGGAAAGATTCCACTGGCGTGCTATTGCCATTGCAATGATGTAGAATGTGCCTGGCAGAATCAATTTTATTGACATTTTCGACAAATAT
>NW_017030248.1:0-214 GCF_001483705.2 Eufriesea mexicana | reverse complement strand
TTTTCGACTAATATCGTGGTGAGCTTACTTTATTGCATGAATAAGGAGGGTAGATTCTACTGGTGTGCTATAGCCATTCCATTGCTATAGCATCCAGCTGGTAAATTCAATTTTATTGACATATCCGAATAATATTGTGGTGAGCTGTCTGTCTTGCATAAATAAGGAGGAAGGATACAGTTGGGGTGCTATAGCCATTGCTTTGATATAGAAT
>NW_017030247.1:0-214 GCF_001483705.2 Eufriesea mexicana | reverse complement strand
CTACGATATTAGTCGAAAATGTCAATAAAATTGAAGTTTCCATTCAGATTCTATAGCATTGCATTGGCAATAGCACGCCAATAGAATCTTTCTTCCATGTTTATGCGGGAAAGATATCTCACCACGATATTAGCCGATAATGTCAATAAAATTGAACTTTCCTGCCAGATTCTGTAGCATTGCAATGGCAATAGCACGCCAATAGAATCTTTCC
>NW_017030246.1:0-214 GCF_001483705.2 Eufriesea mexicana | reverse complement strand
ATCCAAACGAAACATTAGCGAACCCGGCATAGCAAAACCTATCGTGCCACGACCACTATTGCCGGCCTTCCCAGGGTCGAGCTGAGTCTAGTAGAGCACAGCAGAGCGCAGAACACCGCCAAACGGCAATGCATAGCACAAAAAACAGACATAACCTAACCTAGCCATGCCTAACCTAAGATATCCAAACTTAGAGCAACTAGACCTAACGCGC
>NW_017030245.1:0-214 GCF_001483705.2 Eufriesea mexicana | reverse complement strand
TAGAATCAGTTTGGAAAATTCAATTTTATTGACATTTTCGATTAATATCGTGGTAAGCTAACTATCTTGCATAAATAAGGAAGAAATAACCTATTGGCTTGCTATAGCCATGGTATTGCTATAGAATCTGGCTGGAATATCCAATTTTATTCACGTTGTCGACTACTATTGTGGTGACCTAACTTTCTTTCATATAGAAGGAGGAAAGGTTGTA
>NW_017030244.1:0-214 GCF_001483705.2 Eufriesea mexicana | reverse complement strand
CAGTGCTGTAGAATCTGGCTGGAAAATTCAACTTTATTGATGTTTTCGACTGTTATCGTGGTGACCAAACTTTCTTCCATATGCAAGGAGGAAAGATTCTACTGGCTTGCTATAGCCATTGCAATGCTATAGAATCTGGCTGTAAAATTCGATTTTATTGACGTTTTCGACTAATATCATGGTGGGCTTACTTTCTTGCACAAATAAGGAGGAA
>NW_017030243.1:0-214 GCF_001483705.2 Eufriesea mexicana | reverse complement strand
CGTGTAAACAGAATCCAATGTAGTAGTAGCGATCTTTTGGAGAAAAAATTTCGAAAACTAAGGTTCAGTGTTGGTTGATTTATACATATTTAAAAATCATCGAAATCGATGACACCTTTTCTTTCTAAATAATTACCCTAACAGCTTCCTATCCGAATCTATATTCCCTATGCTATATATTCAAAAATCATCGAAATCGGTGACACTTCCTCTT
>NW_017030242.1:0-214 GCF_001483705.2 Eufriesea mexicana | reverse complement strand
TCTCACTGACATGACCTGACCTGACCTGACCTGACCGGACTCATCTGGCCTGACTTGACCTGACCTGACCTGACCGGACTGACCTGACCTGACCTGACTTGTCGTGACCTGACCTGACCTGACCTGACCTGACCAGACTGATCTGACCTGACCTGACCTGAACTGACCTGAACTGACCTTACCTGACCCGAACTGACCTGACCTGTCCCGACTT
>NW_017030241.1:0-214 GCF_001483705.2 Eufriesea mexicana | reverse complement strand
AAGTATACCAACCGTAGCATAAACACACGTAACATTTCTGAACCTAACGCGCCAAAACCACCACTGCTCGCCTCGACAGAGCCGAGCAGAATGTTATATATGACTGTAGAGCGCACGAAACAAAAGCATTGCAGTGCATAGCACAAAAGTGTAGGTTACCCTGACATAACTTGTCCTAACCTAACCTACCCAAAGGTAGTGTAACTCAACGTAG
>NW_017030240.1:0-214 GCF_001483705.2 Eufriesea mexicana | reverse complement strand
AGTTCAATTTTATTAACATTTTCGACTAATATTGTGGTGAGCCGTCTTCCTTGCATAAGTATGTAGGAGAGATCCCTTTGGCGTGCTATAGCCATTGCAATGCTGCATAATCTGGCTGGAAATTTCAATTCCATTGACATTTTCGACTAACACCGTGGTGAGCTAACTTTCTTGCATAAACAAGTAGGAAAGATTATATTGGCAAGCTATAACC
>NW_017030239.1:0-214 GCF_001483705.2 Eufriesea mexicana | reverse complement strand
TTCCGAATAGATATAATTGCAATTCCCACTACGATAGTTAGTATATCTTCCAAGAGAGCATTGAAGCCATTGGATCATTCCTTTCAGTGATGATCTAAATTCCATTGCAATTCTAGAACGGCAAAGGTCTGGCCCATTATCGCTTGAGATATTAACAATTGACGAAAGAGTGATGAGTACAGCTACCATCACAGTACATTAGCCGTTGGACTAA
>NW_017030238.1:0-214 GCF_001483705.2 Eufriesea mexicana | reverse complement strand
CATCCACCGAATTGCAGTGAACAGTGCAAAAGTGAGAGATATCCTAGCCTAACCTGACCTAACATAACTGTGCCAAACGCAGCGTTAATCGGCATATCGTGCCAGGGCCACTATTGCTGTTCCCCAGACACAAATAGAGCGTATTTGAGCTCAGCAGAGCGACGGAATCCACCGGAAAGCAGTGTACAGCTCGATAGCCCAATCAATCGTCACC
>NW_017030237.1:0-214 GCF_001483705.2 Eufriesea mexicana | reverse complement strand
AATGCAATGGCTATAACAAACGAATAAGATCTCTCCTTCGTGTTTATGCGGAAAACCATGCTCGCCACGACATTTGTCGAAAAAGTCAATAAAATTGAACATTTCCGTCAAATTCTATTGCAATGCAATGGCTGTATCACACCTATAGAAACTCTCCTTCGCATTTATGCAGAAAAGCTTTGTCACCACGATATTAGTCGTAAATGTCAATAAA
>NW_017030236.1:0-214 GCF_001483705.2 Eufriesea mexicana | reverse complement strand
ACCTGAACAAACGTAACCTAACTCAAACTTTCCTGCCACGACCATTACTGCTGGCCTCCCCATGGGCGAGCAGATTATGGTAGAGCAATGCTGACCGCAGAAATTCAACGAATAGCCGCGTATCCCACGAAAGTCATATCTATTCGAACCAAACGTAATCAGACCAAACGTAGCCTAACTCAACCTAACGTGCCGACGCCACTGTAGCTGGCCT
>NW_017030235.1:0-214 GCF_001483705.2 Eufriesea mexicana | reverse complement strand
AACCTAACCTAACCAAACGTAGCATAGCTCAACCTGTCTTGGCGCGACCGCTGCTGCTGGCATACCCACAGCCAAGCAGAATGCTGTAGAGCAAAGCAGACTGCAAAAATCCACCGAGAAACGGTGTATCGCACGAAAGACAGTTTTATCCCAACCAAACATAGCTCAAACTAACCTAACCTAGACGAACGAAACCTGACTCAACATAAGGTGC
>NW_017030234.1:0-214 GCF_001483705.2 Eufriesea mexicana | reverse complement strand
TTCGCGATTAGATCGCCAAACGCCTTCAATCCAATGACAAGTACAGCCATCTACTTGCCAGAGGATAGGTCTCTTCGAAATCTATAACCTGTTGTAGCTTGGTGAAAAGATCGCCTAACGCCTTCAACCAATGGCAAGTACAGCCATCTAATTGCCAGAGAATAGGTCTATACAAAATCTATAACCTTCTACAGCTTGGTGAATAAATCGCCTA
>NW_017030233.1:0-214 GCF_001483705.2 Eufriesea mexicana | reverse complement strand
TATTGGCGCTATATATCCACTGCAATGCTACAGAATCTGGCCGGAAAATTCAATATTATTCACCTTATCGACTACTATCGTGGTGACCTAACTTTCTTGCATATAGAAGCAGCAAAGGTTATGCTGGCGTGCTATAGTCATTGCGATGCTGTAGAATCCGGCTGGAAAAATCAATATTATTGGTGTTTTCCAATAACATCGAGGTCACCTATCT
>NW_017030232.1:0-214 GCF_001483705.2 Eufriesea mexicana | reverse complement strand
CTCTCGGGAGGCCAGTAATAGTGGTCTCGGGTCGTTAGGTTGAGTTGGGTTACGTTCGGTTTCGACATGTTAGTTTGGGTGAGGCTTAGATAGATATGATTTACGTGGTATTCGCTGATATTCGGTGGATTTCTACGTTGTACTGTGCTCGAATATGCTCTGCTTATCTCTAAGGAGTCCAGCAATCGTGGTCTCGGCACGCCATGTTGAGTTA
>NW_017030231.1:0-214 GCF_001483705.2 Eufriesea mexicana | reverse complement strand
ATTTCCTAACATAGCAAATGGAAGCATAGCCGAAAGTAGCATAACCCAAAGCAACATGCCGCTACCGCCATTTCTGGCAACCCCAGGTCCGAGCAAAGTATAGCTGGGCTAAGTAGAGAGTAGAATGCAATGGAATAACAATTATAAAACGACAGTCGAAGTTGCCCAAACCAAACCCAAACAAACATAACCTCAGCAATCGTAGCATAAGAGA
>NW_017030230.1:0-214 GCF_001483705.2 Eufriesea mexicana | reverse complement strand
AGTCGAAGCTACTCTATCCCAACAATGCCAGACGTAACATAACCAAAGGCAACATAACTTGGCATAAGGTACCGAGACCACTATCACCGACATGCCCTGAGTCGGGCAGACTATATTAGGACAATGTACAGGGCAGAAATGCACAGAATATGAGTGTATAGCACAAAAGTCAAAGCTATCCAATCCTAACCTAACCAAACGTAACACAACCAAA
>NW_017030229.1:0-214 GCF_001483705.2 Eufriesea mexicana | reverse complement strand
GTTTGTGTAGTTTAGACTTTTCTGCTGTACACTGCGATTCTATGGAAGCCTGCGCCCTGCTCTGTTCTATCTTGCTCCGCCTGGCTCCGTGAATGCCAGCAATAGTTTTCGCTGCACGTTATGCTGTGCTAGATGGCGCTTGGTTATGTTGGATTTGGTTAGGTTAGGACGGGATACCTTTGACTATTGAGCTGTACACTACAATTCGGTGGAT
>NW_017030228.1:0-214 GCF_001483705.2 Eufriesea mexicana | reverse complement strand
AAACGAGATTCTAGAAGCTGTAGCCTAGTATCGGCACTTGCGGGCAACCCATTGTTACCGGCTACTCTACAGACTCGTGCTCCCTATCAGCAGGACTCTCCTGTTCGTGAAGTAGCTTCGCGTCAGCTTGTACCAGTTCTGCGCGCAGTTTCTTCGCTTCAGCTCTTGGAGCATGTTAGGCCACCACACATTATCGGAGGCACCCGAAATGTCG
>NW_017030227.1:0-214 GCF_001483705.2 Eufriesea mexicana | reverse complement strand
GTTAGGTCACGTTATCCAGGGTTCGGTCTGGGAACATATGACTTTTGTGCTATGCACTGCATCCCTATGGACTTCTGCGCCCTCCTGCCCTCTAGTAAGCTCTGATTGACACTGTGGAGGCCTGAAACTGTGGTCGGGGTAAGCTTGGTTCAGCTATGCTACGTTTGGTTATGCTATGATTGGATATATTAGGATAGGGTAGCTTTGGCTTTTG
>NW_017030226.1:0-214 GCF_001483705.2 Eufriesea mexicana | reverse complement strand
CCGGGGTCGCTAGGAATAGTGGCCGCCGCACGTTAGGTTGAGTCGTGTTACGGTCGGTTGGGACAGGTTAGGCTATATTTGGTTCGTATAGCTGTGACTTTCGTGCATGTATACTGTTACTCTGTGGACACCTGACCTCCACTGTACTCTTCACTAATCTACTGAGCCCTGTGGTGGCCAGCAATAGTGGTCGCGACACGTTATGTTGAGTTTG
>NW_017030225.1:0-214 GCF_001483705.2 Eufriesea mexicana | reverse complement strand
CTACTACAAACAGAGCACCCTTGCAGTTGGACTATACTGTACACTGATGATGTATATTCTACAGCTATTCCAGTACGATGAATGCAGGTCCATTATGCATCGAGATGTTAACAACTGAAAACGATGGTACCAGGTACAGCCATTATCACATTATTGGAGCCGCTGAATAACTTTACACACTAGTGTTGTAAATTCCAAAGCAATTCTGGCATAA
>NW_017030224.1:0-214 GCF_001483705.2 Eufriesea mexicana | reverse complement strand
GAAAAGGAAAGGAAAAACTGACCATCGCAATACAGCTTGCAATTCCCTGCGAAGAGAGCTAAACTGAACGATAGTACTAGTCTTAATTTTTTACTCAATTTTTGTGGCCAATGACTATAGTCACCCGTAATAGCGAAAGGGTTAAACAAGGGTGCAAGGGCGCGGGTGAGGTAGAATGCGTGTAGTCGAGTCATAGTGAGTAGAGAATCTTGTG
>NW_017030223.1:0-214 GCF_001483705.2 Eufriesea mexicana | reverse complement strand
ACCTGACCTAACATTTCGCTGCATATCCCAACTTAACGTGCAACGACCGATGCTCCTGGCCTCACCACAGACAAGTTGAATGTAGTAGAGCAATGTAGATTACTGAAATACGCCGAACAGCAGTGTATATCGCGAAAGTCAAGGCTATCCAAGCAATAATTAGCATAACCTCACTTAACCAAACGTAACCTAACTAAACATAACGTGCCGCGAC
>NW_017030222.1:0-214 GCF_001483705.2 Eufriesea mexicana | reverse complement strand
CATTTACTTGCCAGGGAATATGTCTATTCAAAAACTATAATCTGTTATAGCTTGGTGAATAGATCGCCTAGCGCCTTCAATCCAATGCCAAGTAGAGCCATCTACCTGCCAGAGAATAGATCTATTCAAAATCTATAATCTGTTATAGCTAGGTGAATAGGCCGCCTAACGCCTTCAGTCCAGTGGCAAGTACAGTCATCTACTTGCCAGAGAA
>NW_017030221.1:0-214 GCF_001483705.2 Eufriesea mexicana | reverse complement strand
CCATGGGATAGAAGGCGTTAAGCGATCTATTCACCAAGCTATAACAGCTTATAGATTTTGAGTGGACCTATTCTCTGGCAAGTTGACGGCTGTACTTGCCGTTGGATTGAAGGCGTTAGGCGACCTATTCACCAAGCTATAACAGATTATTGATTTTGATTAGATCTATTCTTAGGCAAGTAGATGGCTGTACAGGCCATTGGATTCAATGCGT
>NW_017030220.1:0-214 GCF_001483705.2 Eufriesea mexicana | reverse complement strand
CCTGTCCTAACCTGACCGAACGTAACCTAACACAAACAAACTTGACAAAACCTCTGTTGCTGCTCTACCCAGAGTCAAGCGGAACAGACTAGGGGAGGAAGGAGCACCATATTCAATGCAATCGCAGTTTATGGCAGAAAAGAAAAAGCTTTCCGAACCCAACCCAACGATAGTAACCGTACCAGACGTAGCGTAACGCAACCTAACGAGCCGC
>NW_017030219.1:0-214 GCF_001483705.2 Eufriesea mexicana | reverse complement strand
TTATGCAATAAAATAAGCTCACCACGATATTAATCGAAAATATCAATAAAATTAAATTTTCCATTCAGATTCTATAGCATTGCGATGGCTATAGCATGCCAAAAGAATCTTTTCTCCTTATTTATGCAATAGAATTAGCTTACCGTGATATTAGTCGAAAATATCAATAAAATTGAATTTTCAAGTCAGATTCTATAGCATTGCAATGGCTATA
>NW_017030218.1:0-214 GCF_001483705.2 Eufriesea mexicana | reverse complement strand
TCGTGGTGAGCTAACTTTCTTGCATAAACAAGGAGGAAGGATTATATTGGCAATATATAACCAATGCAATGCCTCAGAATCTGACTGGAAAGTTCATTTTTTTTGTCATCTTCGACTAATATCGTGGTGAGTTAGCTTCCGTGCATAAGTGTGGAGGAAAGATACTTTTGGCGTGCTATATATATTGAAATGATATGGAATGTGCCTGGCAGTT
>NW_017030217.1:0-214 GCF_001483705.2 Eufriesea mexicana | reverse complement strand
TTTGCATTGCATTTGATACTGACCGGAAAATTCAATCTTATTGACATTTTCGTCTAATATTGCTGTGAGCAAACCTTTCAGCGTAAATAAGGTGGATAGATTCTATTGGTTTCCTATAGCCATTGCATTGCAGTAGAATATTCCTGAAAAATTCAATTCTATTGATATTTTCGATAAATATTGAGGTGAGCTGACGAATCTGAATAAATACGAA
>NW_017030216.1:0-214 GCF_001483705.2 Eufriesea mexicana | reverse complement strand
GGTCAGGCAAGGTCAGGTCAAGTTTGGTCAGGTCATGTCAGGTCAGGTCAAGCCAGGCCAGGACAGGCCAGGTCAGGTCAGGCCAGGTTAGGTTAGGTTAGGTTAGGTCAGTCAGGACAGGTCAGGTCTGGTAAGGCCGGTTAAAGTCAGAACAGGTCAGGTCAGGACAGGTCAGGTCAGGTCAGCTCAGGTCAGATCAGTCAGGTCAGGTCAC
>NW_017030215.1:0-214 GCF_001483705.2 Eufriesea mexicana | reverse complement strand
ATTTTTTTGATATTTTGCACTAATATCGTGGTGAGCTATCTTTCTTGTGTAAATAAGGCGGAATGATTCTATTGGTGTGCCTTGCCATTGCAATGCCTGTGCATTTGGATGGAAAAATCAATTTTATTGACATTTTCGGGTAATATGGTGATGAGCTAACTTTCTTCCATAAATCAGGAGGAAAGATTCTGTTGGCTTGCTATAGGCATTGCAA
>NW_017030214.1:0-214 GCF_001483705.2 Eufriesea mexicana | reverse complement strand
GGTCATACTAGAGCGCAAAAGGGCGCAGAAATCCGCCGAATAGCAGTGTTCAGCGCAGAAGTTATAGCTACCCTAACAAAACTTATCCTAACCATACAAACCTGAAGTAACATGACCCAACGTGACGTGCCGAGGCCACTATTGTGGGCCCTCCCAGAGCCAGGCTAAAAATATTAAAGCACCGAAGGGAGCAGATAACCACTTAATAGCAGAA
>NW_017030213.1:0-214 GCF_001483705.2 Eufriesea mexicana | reverse complement strand
TACAACAATCCTTCACTTAACCTGGGACGTGCAGTCCTAGGATTTGCAGCAACAAAGATTATTCTATTGGTCATCCAACAGTTCTATATCTACTGATTTACATCTAATCTCTCGAAAACGCCAACACACACGTAACGGTAGGTATAGTAACCCTTTAGATCAAACCTTAATCATCATTTACCTTTTTTCTTTATACAATATCTCTTCTTTACAA
>NW_017030212.1:0-214 GCF_001483705.2 Eufriesea mexicana | reverse complement strand
GCCAAGCAGTGTTTACTTCGGCAGGGCAGTGAGCAGAAATCCAGCGCATTGCAATGTATCGCACAAAACCCGTAGATATCACAACGTAACCATCCTGACATAACCTAGCGAAACGTAACGTAACTCAACCTAACGTGGCGAGACATCTATACCTGGCATCGCCAAAGCCAAGCAGAATGAACTAGAGAACATTAGAGGGCAGAAATACACCGAA
>NW_017030211.1:0-214 GCF_001483705.2 Eufriesea mexicana | reverse complement strand
GCCCTTATGTCCGCTAGTAAGATATGCTCCAACCTGGGAGGCCAGCAATAGTGGTCGGGGTACAATAGGTTGAGTTATGATACGTCTGGTTATGTAACGGTTGGATATATTAGGATAGGGTGGCTTCGTCTTTTGTGCTATCCACTGCTACTCGGTGGACTTATGAGCTCCAGTGTGCTCCAGGATGTTCTGCTTGGCCCTAGGTTGGCTTGTT
>NW_017030210.1:0-214 GCF_001483705.2 Eufriesea mexicana | reverse complement strand
AAAATTAAGTCCCGTGCTCCCTATGGGGATGTGAAACATAGGTTGGGGAAAGCATAAAAGCATGGCCCTCGGCGACAAAGACAACGTCCACAGAAATTAATTATAACCTGCACGAGCGCGAGTCGCTTGGTGTTGGAAAGAGAGACAAATAAGAGTGAGTCTCCGTCTTTTTTCGTTTCGTCACTTGGTGTTCGTTCCTTCGTTAAAATAATTT
>NW_017030209.1:0-214 GCF_001483705.2 Eufriesea mexicana | reverse complement strand
GCCTCAGGGACCGGTTCAGACTAGGACTAAAAGGTGCTAACTTTTGGTGTTAAATTCTCCGCCATTTTTGGACCCAACGTTTGGAAATTTCTATTTTAACGATTAGTACAGTGTTTCCGAGTTTTACGAACACTTTGCCCGCCGCCGGTGGTCCATTTGATGGCCAAGTCTGGGCCTGAACAGGACGGCAAGCAAAACGGGCTGGGCACTTAAC
>NW_017030208.1:0-214 GCF_001483705.2 Eufriesea mexicana | reverse complement strand
GACTTTCTTGCATAAATAAGTAGGAAAGGTTCTATTGGCCAGCAATGGCCATTGAAATTCTATTGTATCTGGACGGAAAATTCAATTTCATTGACATTTTCGACTAATATCGTGGTGAGCTGGCATCCTTGCATGTGTAAGGAGGAGAGATTCTACTGGCGAGCTATAGCCATTACAACACTATAGAGACTGTCCCGAAAATTCAATTTTATTA
>NW_017030207.1:0-214 GCF_001483705.2 Eufriesea mexicana | reverse complement strand
GGCTTAGGATAGGTTTGGTCATGGTAACTTGAACTCTTGTGCTGTGCACTGCAATTTGGTGGACTTCTGTGCTCTACTGTGCTCTAGTATGTTCTTCTTGGTTCTGGGGTGCAGCAATAGCAGTCTTAGCACGTTAGTTCGATTTACGCTTCGTTTGGTTATGTTCTGTTGGCTTTGGTTACGCTTGGGTAGCTTTGACTTTTCCGATATACAT
>NW_017030206.1:0-214 GCF_001483705.2 Eufriesea mexicana | reverse complement strand
TCGATAAGGGGTAACAACGATCCACGTTTAGCCTGTCACTAGGCCATATTCGAGATATCGCGAGCTGCGAAGGATTCTAGCAAAGGAAATAGTATCAAAGATGGAAACATTACGATCGTGCAGTCCAGCATTTGGTCTTTTGAAGCAAATCTTTGGAAGAAAAAGAGAAAAGGGAAAACTGACCATCGCAATAGGACTAGCAATTCGTTGCGAA
>NW_017030205.1:0-214 GCF_001483705.2 Eufriesea mexicana | reverse complement strand
ATCCGCTTGGCTATGGGGAGGGCAGCAATAGTGGTCGCGGTAGGTCATGTTGGGATAGGCTGTTTTTGGCTAGGTTTGGTTAGTACAAGTTAGGTAATGGTTTCTTTGCCTCTTGTGCTATACACAGCGATGCGGCGGATTTCGGCGATCCAATGTGCTGCAGTATATTCTGCTTCGCTCTGGGGAGGCCGTCAGCATGGTTCTCGGTTTGTTA
>NW_017030204.1:0-214 GCF_001483705.2 Eufriesea mexicana | reverse complement strand
GAGCGAAGCAGAATATGCTGTAGCAACGCAGAACGCAGGTACAGACCGAACTGCCGCGTATGAGACAAAAGCGAAAGCAATCCTTAGCAAAGACACTAACCTAACATAGCCAAACGTAACATAACACAACCTAACGAACCGTGACCACCAGTGATGGCCTACCCGGAGCCAAGAAAAACATGTTAGGGTAGAAAATAGCCCAGAAATCCATAGC
>NW_017030203.1:0-214 GCF_001483705.2 Eufriesea mexicana | reverse complement strand
GCAAGAGTGGTCGCGGCACGTTAGGTTAAGTTAAATTGCGTTGGTCGTATTACGTTTGGAGAGTTTAGTATAGGGTCGCTGCGACTTTTGTGCTCTACGCCACTCTTCGTCATATTCCTACGTTCTATGTTGCTCTACCCTACTCTGCACAACTCTGGGGAAGCCAGTACTAATTCTGCAGGAACGTTAGTGTGATTTTGGCTTCATTTGTTTA
>NW_017030202.1:0-214 GCF_001483705.2 Eufriesea mexicana | reverse complement strand
AGTCGAGCAGAGTACACTGGAGCAGAGCGGAGCGCAGAAATACACCGCATTGCAGTATATAGCACATGAGTAAGACATACCCTGACCTAACCTAACCCATTCAAATGAAGTGTAACTAAGCATGACGTGACGAGAAATATATTTCTGGCCGCCCGTGAGCCAAGCAGAGCATGTTGGTGCACATTAGGGCGCTGATATCCGCCGAATAGCAGTG
>NW_017030201.1:0-214 GCF_001483705.2 Eufriesea mexicana | reverse complement strand
CGGACCAAATCTAACAAAAACGATCATAGCATAACTCAACTTAACGTGCCAAGACCATTATTGCTGAGCTCCCCAGGCGCAAGCAGAACATAATAGAGCACAGTGGAGAGCAGAAGTCCACCGAATTGCAGTGTATAGTACAAAAGTCTAAGCTACCCTATCTGAATATATCCAACCATAACGAAGCTGGACGGAGCATAACTGAGCCTAACGT
>NW_017030200.1:0-214 GCF_001483705.2 Eufriesea mexicana | reverse complement strand
TGGGGCGGCACCAATGGCGGTCCCCGCATGTTATGTTACATCAGGCTACGCTTGTTCCTGTTATGTTGGATTAGCTTAGGTTTGGGTAAATTTGACATTTCCGATATGCACAGCGATTCTATGTACTTCTGCGTCCTACCATCCACTAACATGTTCTGCTTGGCTCTGGGGAGGCCAGCTATAGTGGTCGCCGTATGTTACGTTGAGTTATGTT
>NW_017030199.1:0-214 GCF_001483705.2 Eufriesea mexicana | reverse complement strand
TTCGATGGATGTATGTATGGGTGGTTGTATGGATGTATGGATGCATGTAGGGATGGATGTAACGATGGATGTATGTATGGATGAATGGTTGGATGGATGGATGGATGTATGGGTGGATTGATGTATGGATGAACGTATGTTCGGATATATAGATGTACGGATGTTTGGATGTATGTATGAATGGTTTAATTTACGCATGTATCTATGGATGTAT
>NW_017030198.1:0-214 GCF_001483705.2 Eufriesea mexicana | reverse complement strand
GCCGCACATTGCGATTCGATGGATTTCTGCGCCCTACTCTCGTGTAATATATTCTGCTGGGCTCTAGAAGGTTCGGAATATTGTTGGCGGCATGTTGGGGTGTGTTTGGTTTCGTTTGGTAGTGTTATGATTGGTTAGGATCCGATCGGTCGCTTTGGCTTTTGCGCTACACACTGCTGTTCGGTGGATTACTCCGCTATACTGCGTACTAATA
>NW_017030197.1:0-214 GCF_001483705.2 Eufriesea mexicana | reverse complement strand
TTATTAAATATTGCCGAATATTCCCAAATACTCCCAAATATTCCTAAATATTCCCAAATACTTCCAAATATTCCTAAATATTCCTAAATACTTCTAAATGCTTCTAAATATTTCCAAATGTGCGTAAATGTTAGTTTGATAATAAATTCAGAAACAATCTCATGAAATCTTGAGGTTATGGATAAAATAGTGGAAGAGAAAGTCTCTGGTATCA
>NW_017030196.1:0-214 GCF_001483705.2 Eufriesea mexicana | reverse complement strand
AAGTCTGAGCGATCATATCCTAACCTCACCAAACGTACAATAGCCAAACGTAGCCTAACCAAAACTAATAGACCGATATTGCTGTCCTCCCCAGAGCCAAGCAGATCATATTAGAGCAATGTCGCAAGCAGAAATCCGCCGAAGAGCAGTTTATATCACAAAAGTCTAGGCTATCGTATCCTAACCTATCCAAACGTATCATAAGCATGTGTAA
>NW_017030195.1:0-214 GCF_001483705.2 Eufriesea mexicana | reverse complement strand
CATACATCCATACATCCATACATCCATCCGTCCATCCATAAATCCATTCATCCCTACATCCGTGCATTCGCACATCCATACGTCCATACATCCATACATCCATACATGATTACATCCACACATTCTTAAATCCATACATCCATACATACAAACATCCATACATGCATACATCCACACATCCATACATCCATACATCCATCCAAACATACATCCA
>NW_017030194.1:0-214 GCF_001483705.2 Eufriesea mexicana | reverse complement strand
CCTACAACTCTCCCTTTGATTTAAAAAATGGATAAAAATATCAATACCCAAATCAAATATTCAAAATAACTGCACAGATCATCGAGAGATCTTTAAAAATTCCAGTTCTCAGTTATAAAACCTCGCACGAAATCCTCAAACCCTAGATCCTGTCATTCGATTTCAAAAATGGACAAAAATATCAATACCCATAATACACACACCATAACTGCAT
>NW_017030193.1:0-214 GCF_001483705.2 Eufriesea mexicana | reverse complement strand
ATTTCCGACTGATATCGTCGTGAGCTGCCGTCCTTGCATACATATGGAGGAAAGATTCTGTTGACACGCTATAGCCATTGCAGTGCAATAGAAGCTGCCAGGAATATTCAATTTCATTGACATTTTCGACTAATATCGTGGTGAGCTAACCTTCTTGCATTAATAATGATGAAAGATTCTATTGGCGTGCTATATCCATTGCAATGCTGTAGAA
>NW_017030192.1:0-214 GCF_001483705.2 Eufriesea mexicana | reverse complement strand
CAGGCAAGGTCAGGTCAAGTTAGATCAGGTCATGTCATGTCAGGTCAGGTCATGTCAGGTCATTGCTGGTCAGGTCAGGTCAGTCAGGTCAGGTCAGGTCTGGTAAGGCCGGTTAGAGTCAGGACAGGTCGGGTCAGGTCAGGTAGGATCAGCCAGGTCAGGTCGCGTCAGGTCAGGTCAGGTCATGTCAGATCATGTCAGGTCAGGTCAGGTC
>NW_017030191.1:0-214 GCF_001483705.2 Eufriesea mexicana | reverse complement strand
GATCTATGGATGGATGTATGTGTGGATGTATGTATGGATGTTTGTGTGAATGGGTCGATTTATTGATGGATGGATGTATGGAAAGGTGGATGTATGGATGTATGTATGGATGAATGGTTGCGTGGATGGATGGATGTATAGGTGGATTGAGGTATGGATGGACGGATGTACGTATGTATGTATGGATGTATGTATCGATGTATGTATGGATGTA
>NW_017030190.1:0-214 GCF_001483705.2 Eufriesea mexicana | reverse complement strand
GTGTATAGCACAGAAGTCAAATCTATCCTATCCTAACATTTCCAAACGTAATTTATCCAAGCGGTACCGAACTTAACACAACCTGCCGTAACCACAATCTCTGGCCTACCGACAGCCAAACGGAATATGCTGGAGCACAGTTGAGTGCAGAAGGCCACCAAATAGCAGTGCATAGCAGAAAAGTCAAAGATATCCATACCTAACCTGACCAATC
>NW_017030189.1:0-214 GCF_001483705.2 Eufriesea mexicana | reverse complement strand
ATACAATTTTGTTGACATTTTCGACAAATATCGTGGTGAGCTAGCTTCCTTGCGTAAGTAAGGTGGAAAGGTTCTATTGGCGTGCTGTAGCTTTTGCAATGCTATGGAGTCTGGCTGGGAAATTCAATTTTACTGACATTTTCAACTAATTTCGTGGTGAGATAACTTTCTTGCATATATAAGGAGGAAAGATTCAATTCACTTGTTATATCTG
>NW_017030188.1:0-214 GCF_001483705.2 Eufriesea mexicana | reverse complement strand
GTGTGTATAGATGTATGTTTGGATGTATGCGTGTATGGGTGTATGCATGGATGGATGTATGGTAGGATGGATTTATGGATGGGTGGATTGGTGGATGCATGTCTGGATGTATGCATGGATGTATGTATGAATGCATTATCGGATGTATCTATGGATGTATGTATGGATGTGTGTATGGGTGTATGCATGGATGTATGGATGTATGTATGGACGT
>NW_017030187.1:0-214 GCF_001483705.2 Eufriesea mexicana | reverse complement strand
GGCTGTAACACGCCAATTGCATCTTTCCCCCTTATTGATGCAAGAGAAACTAGCTCACCACAATATTAATAGAAAATGTCAATAAAATTGAATCTTTCAGCCAGATACTATAGCAATGCAATGGCTACAGCAGGCCAATAGAATCTTTCCTCCTTATTTACGCAAGAAAGATAGTTCACCACGATATTAGTCGAAAATGTCAATAAAATTGAAT
>NW_017030186.1:0-214 GCF_001483705.2 Eufriesea mexicana | reverse complement strand
CTCGACGAGGCGGGTAAGTTCTTCGAGCGCGTTTTAGCTGCTCGTCTCCGAGGGCATTCAGCGAACGCGGGTCCAGATCTTAGCGTCAGCCAGATCGGATTCCGGTAGAGTCGGTCGGCAATGGACGCGACTACGCGCGCTGATAACCTGTCGTATGCTGCCGTGGACAGGGCCGGTGCGGTGCTGGCGGTCCGCGTGGATATCGCCGACGCCT
>NW_017030185.1:0-214 GCF_001483705.2 Eufriesea mexicana | reverse complement strand
TCGTGCTATGCACTGGCATTCTATGCACCTCTGCGCTCTTCGCTCCTCTAATATGCCCTTCTTTGCGATGGGGAGGCCGGAAATAGTGGCCTCGGAACGTTGGGTTCAGTCAGGCTGCGTTTGGTTATATTACGTTTGGATATGTTAGGACAGGATAACTTTGGCTTTTGTGCCGTACACTGCTATTCGGTTGATATCAGCGTTGTAAATTGCT
>NW_017030184.1:0-214 GCF_001483705.2 Eufriesea mexicana | reverse complement strand
AGACTGCGTCACACTCTCTATACACCCCAAACTCATAAGAACGTACCCAAACTTCCTCTGTCACAAATAGTTCTTCCAATCGATTCTATTACACGTGCCATCCATCACCTCCCCATACAATATCCCAAAATATCATTTACACAGTTCGAAGCAGTGGTGCGTCTGTTGAAGAAATCGTGTCTGATAATACCCGCAGGTGGAACAAAGTCTGCTT
>NW_017030183.1:0-214 GCF_001483705.2 Eufriesea mexicana | reverse complement strand
TACGATATCAGCGTTGAGCACATAAGTCAAAGCTGTCCTAACGTAAGGCAACCCTAGCAATCCTAACCAAACGTAAGGTAGCCCAGCCTAACCTGCCGCGTCCAGTATTGCTGGTCTCCACAGAGCCAAGCAGAGGATAGTAGAGGGCAGCAGAGCGCATAAACCCAAAGAATCGGAGTGTATACCACGAAAGGCAAATTTATCCAGACATAAC
>NW_017030182.1:0-214 GCF_001483705.2 Eufriesea mexicana | reverse complement strand
TGAATGGATGGGTGGATGAACGGAAGAACGGATGTATGTATGGATGTATGTATGGATGTACGTATGGATGTATGTATGGACGTTTTTATGTATGTCTGTATGGTTCGATGGATGTATGGATGGGTGGACGTATGGATGGATGCCAGTATGCATGAATGGATGTATGGATGGATTGAGGTATGGATGGACGGATGTACGGATGTGTATATGTGTG
>NW_017030181.1:0-214 GCF_001483705.2 Eufriesea mexicana | reverse complement strand
GCTAGCTTATGACTAATATTTCAACTTTGGTGCGTAGCTCTTAGCTTGATATCGTTTTCCAAAGAATAATTTTTGGTAATACCAATTACCATGTCTCACCACGAGGAGGTGGCTACGCATCGAGACCCATACATGCGCCCTAGTGGTGCAGCCTGCTGGCGCTGTTTGTATCAAAGGTACCCTAACCTAACTTGGAGCGAATTAAGTTAAAATG
>NW_017030180.1:0-214 GCF_001483705.2 Eufriesea mexicana | reverse complement strand
AAGCCAATGGTTTTATCCGACACGATATTTCTTTCCTTCTCGAAGCTCCAATTCGATTCTCGATGAAATTCTCACAGCAAGAAATTTGCATGCGTGCGCTATTCTCCCTACCTCCTGGTTTGCTCTGCCTTCCTTCACCGTTTTCAATCAACTCTCGACGTTATTTCTCCTTTCCACCTCCTTTCAGCCCTCCTGAATATCTGTCTTGCGCTAA
>NW_017030179.1:0-214 GCF_001483705.2 Eufriesea mexicana | reverse complement strand
TTCCTTCCGACAGGATCTCTCGAGAAGATGATCGAGAAGGTTAGAGCTTCGTCCTGGGCTGTCGGAGGGAGTCGAGAGAGCGAAAAACAAGCTGGGGATGTTTCGAATCGAATCAGATTACGATTAAATTTATGGCGACGAGCTGGCAAGCAAGTTTGGACTTGGGAGAGTCACTCGAGGAAGAAACCGACGATCTCGATCTCTAATGCGCACG
>NW_017030178.1:0-214 GCF_001483705.2 Eufriesea mexicana | reverse complement strand
CTGGCGTCCCCAGAGACAAGCATAGTGTGGTAGCGCACAGTAGAGCGCAGAAGTCCAGAGAATTGCAGTGTGTAGCACAAGTGTCAAAGATGTCCCAACCTAACCAAAAATAACTTAACCGAACCAAACGCAATCGAACAGAACCTAACGCGCCGCGACCACTATTGCTGACCTTCCGAGTGTCGAGCAGAGTATAGTGGGGCAATGTAGAGCG
>NW_017030177.1:0-214 GCF_001483705.2 Eufriesea mexicana | reverse complement strand
GACTTTCTTGCATAAATAAGTAGGAAAGGTTCTATTGGCCAGCAATGGCCATTGAAATTCTATAGTATCTGGATGGAAAATTCAATTTCAGTGACATTTTCGACTAATATCGTGGTGAGCTGGCATCCTTGCATGTGTAAGGAGGAGAGAATCTACTGGCGAGCTATAGCCATTACAACACTATAGAGACTGTCCCGAAAATTCAATTTTATTA
>NW_017030176.1:0-214 GCF_001483705.2 Eufriesea mexicana | reverse complement strand
ATCTATAGCCTGTTATAGTATGGTGAATAGATGGCCTAACGCCTTCAATCCAATGGCAAGTACTGCCATCTACATGCCAGAGAATAGGCCTATTTAAGGTCTATTATCTGCTGTAGCTTGGTGAATACATCGCCTTACGCCTTCAATCCAATGGCAGGTACAGACATCTACTTGCCAGAAAATAGGTCCATTCAAAATCTATAATCTGTTGTAG
>NW_017030175.1:0-214 GCF_001483705.2 Eufriesea mexicana | reverse complement strand
CTAATTTGACGTGCTCTTTATCAGTTCTGTCTATATCTATAAAAGTACAATGTTAAAAAGGAATAAATTATATTACTTTATCTGCCTTATCTTATTAGAGTTGCGTAATATAAACGCAAACGCACCGATTAAAAACGCTGTTCTACTTTTGGGTAAAAAAAAGTTATTGTATTTTGTAATTTCAAATTTATAAAATTTCAGTAAAAAATCTATA
>NW_017030174.1:0-214 GCF_001483705.2 Eufriesea mexicana | reverse complement strand
AGCCAAGCAGGACATGCTAGAGCAGAGCAGAGCGCAGGAATCCCCCGGATGTCTGTGTACAGCGCAAAGGTTGAAGCTACCCTGACGAAGCATAGCATAACCCAGCCTAACCGAACGTTACCTGACCCGGCATAGCGTGCCAAGGCCAATGTGTATTGCATCCCGGGGACAAGCTGAAACTATTAGGGCAATGTATGGCGTAGGAATCCTACCA
>NW_017030173.1:0-214 GCF_001483705.2 Eufriesea mexicana | reverse complement strand
TAACTACACCCTGTACTGCATCGACGTTCCTGTAAGTCTCACCAACGACAATTGCAGTATTAAGTGAAACTTCGACAATTGCTATAGAATTTGCTGGTAATCGAACTGATTCATTCAATGGCTACGGGATTGTGTGGGTGGCCATACTCATCACTGTATTGTCAACTGCTAATATCTCTGGCTATGAGCTTTCCATACCTTCGTTTTTCTAGAA
>NW_017030172.1:0-214 GCF_001483705.2 Eufriesea mexicana | reverse complement strand
ATGATACAGATAGTTTTATTCCTTAATATTTCGGGCAGGTAGCTAAGGGTCAGGGTTATCAGTTCTTGTGCTACGGTTTGGGAGGGAATGTACTGTTCGTAACCCGTTACCGTGCACAAGTAGGGTTTTCGTTTTTCCGATCTTTAGCAGGTAGTTGGGTTTTCTGTCTTCTATTACGGTATATGGTTCTAGGAATTCCGGGCTTAGTTTATGT
>NW_017030171.1:0-214 GCF_001483705.2 Eufriesea mexicana | reverse complement strand
TCAGAAAAGTCGATGGTGCCCAGACAAAACCCAAACCAACGTAACATGACCAAACACAGCGTTGCACAACCTAAGGTGCCGCGACCACTGCTGCTTGCTTTTACAGGGCAATGCAGGACGCGTTAGTGGAGAGGAGAACGTAGAAATCCACAGAATCGCTTTGATCATCAGAAAGGCCACAGCTAACCAAGCCTATCCGAACAGCTCGATCATA
>NW_017030170.1:0-214 GCF_001483705.2 Eufriesea mexicana | reverse complement strand
CAAATTTGATTAGATTAAAGCCTCTCGCCCCAAAATCCAAGCTTCAAAATCAATTCCTCGAATCAGGGTGCTTTCTGTAGAAAAATCAAGCGGTACGTTCAAGTCGGATCGCCAAAATCCGTCGACGAGAAACAATGCGACACACCGCGAACCCCGAGGGCGAATATCGAACAGACATTGCAAGATATCGTGATGGAGGAGGAGTCGAGGGTAG
>NW_017030169.1:0-214 GCF_001483705.2 Eufriesea mexicana | reverse complement strand
TTATGTTGGGGTAGGTTATGTTAGGTTAGGTTAGGTTAGGTTAAGTGAGATCAGGGTAGGATAGGTTAGGTTAGGTTAGGTTAGGTTGGGTCAGGTCAGGTGAGGTTATGTTGCGGCAAGTTAGGCACGTCAGGTTTGCTTGGGTTATCTGAGGTTAGGTTAGGTTAGGTTTCGTTAGGTTAGGTTATGTTATGTTAGGTTAGGTTAGGTTAGA
>NW_017030168.1:0-214 GCF_001483705.2 Eufriesea mexicana | reverse complement strand
TAACTTCCTTGCGTATGTAAGCAGGAAAGATCCTCTTGGCGTGATATAGCCATTGCAATGCTACAGAATCTGGCTGGAAAGGTCAATTTTATTGACATTTTCGACAAATATAGTGGTGAGCTAGCTTTCTTGCATAAATAAGGAGGATAGATTTTATTGGCGTGCTATTGCCATAGCAACGGTATAGAATTTGTATGGCAAATTCAATTTTATT
>NW_017030167.1:0-214 GCF_001483705.2 Eufriesea mexicana | reverse complement strand
AAAGCCACCAAATAGTAGATTATAGCACAAAAGTCAAGGATATCCTGACACAACCTGTCCGTATCTCACCTAACCGAACGTAGAGTAAATAAATGGAACGAGCCGAGACCTCTACTGCTGGCCTCGCCAGAGCCAAGTAGAGTATACTAGGGCACAGTAGAGCGCACAATCCTACCGAATCGCGTTCTGCAGCATAAAAGTCATACTTATCCTA
>NW_017030166.1:0-214 GCF_001483705.2 Eufriesea mexicana | reverse complement strand
CAAGCTATCTCGCAGCAACCACAATTGCTGGCCTCCCCAGAGCCAAGCAGGTCGTACTAGAGCGCAGTACAGCACAGAAATCCGCCGTATATCATTGAACAGAGCGAAAGTCAAGGCTACCCTAACTAAACTTAGCTTTACCCAACCTAAGCGAAAGTTACCTGTCCCACCATAACGTGCCAAGGCCACCCTTTATGGCCTTCCCGGTGCTAAG
>NW_017030165.1:0-214 GCF_001483705.2 Eufriesea mexicana | reverse complement strand
ACAACCAAAAGTAAGGTGACTCAATGTAACGTGCCGCGAGCACTATTGCTAGCCTCCCAGAGCTAAGCAGAGCACACTAGGGTAAGGTAGATTGCAGAAATCCGCAGGATCGCAGTTAATATCAGAAAAGGCAGAGCTACCGAAACATAATTCAACCTAGGGCATAACGAAACTTAGCATAACACAAAGTAACGCGCCGAGACAGCTACTGCTG
>NW_017030164.1:0-214 GCF_001483705.2 Eufriesea mexicana | reverse complement strand
AGGTTAGATTAGGATAAATACGGCTTTTGTGCTGCTCACTGCAATGCTGTGGATTTCTGCGCCTCACTGTGCTCTAGTACATTCCGCTTGTCTCTGTGGAGGACAAATGTAGTTGTCTCGACGCGTTCGGTTGAGTTATTCTGCGTTTGGGCACGTTAGGTTACGACAGGTTAGTATATGGTAACATCGACTTTTGTGCCATACACTGCCATTC
>NW_017030163.1:0-214 GCF_001483705.2 Eufriesea mexicana | reverse complement strand
CTTACAAAACTTAGCCTAAGACAAGATAACCGAACGTAACCTGACTAAACATAATGTGCCGAGGCCGCAATTGCTGGCCTTCACAGAGCCAAGCTGAAAATATTAAAACACAGTAGGGAGCAGAAATCTACCTAATAGCAGACTATAGCATTAAATTCACAGCCATCCTCTCCTAACCAAACAAACCGGAACATAACCAAACATTAGCCAACTC
>NW_017030162.1:0-214 GCF_001483705.2 Eufriesea mexicana | reverse complement strand
CGAGGTCCAGCAATACTGGTCACGGCATATTAGGTTGAGTTAGGTTATTTTAGGTCAGGCTAGTATAACTTTGACTCTTGTGCTCATCACATTTATCCTATGGTGTTCTTGGATCTACTGAGCTCCATCAAATCCTGCTTGTCTCTGGGGACGCCAGAAATAGTGGTCGCTGCGCGTTAGATTGTGTTAGGTTACGTTTGGGTATGCTACGATT
>NW_017030161.1:0-214 GCF_001483705.2 Eufriesea mexicana | reverse complement strand
TATAACCTGTTATAGCTCGGTGAATAGAACGCCTAACGCCTTCAATCCAATGCCAAGAACAGCTATCTGCTTGCCAGAGAATATGTCTATTCAAAATCTATAATCTGTTATAGCAAGGCGTATAGATCGCCTAACGCCTTCAATCCAGTGACAAGTACCGCCATCTACTAGCCTGAGAATCGGTCTATCCAAAATCTATAATCTGTTATAGCTT
>NW_017030160.1:0-214 GCF_001483705.2 Eufriesea mexicana | reverse complement strand
ATAAAATTGAATTTCCCAACCACATTCTATATCACTGCAATGTCTATAACATGCCAATAGAATGTAAACTCCTTACATATGCAAGAAAGATAGCTCACCACGATATTAGACGAAACTGTCAATAAAATTGAACTTTCCAGACAGAATTCAGAGCATTGCAATCGCTACAGCACGCCAATAGAATCTAAACGCGTTATTTATGCAAGATAGACAG
>NW_017030159.1:0-214 GCF_001483705.2 Eufriesea mexicana | reverse complement strand
TATTGAACTTAGATTCTAGGTCCCAGTTCGTTTTATTCGCAATAAACACTTCCCTTTTTCGCCATGATTTCACATAATCTTGCTCCCTATTACTACCATATCTCCCCATACACAGTATGTCGCGTAAAGACACTGAAAATTCCTAATTTATTCAATGCTGTCACCGCATTTAGTCTTTGGCTCTATTAAATTTAGATTCTTGGTTCAAATCCAT
>NW_017030158.1:0-214 GCF_001483705.2 Eufriesea mexicana | reverse complement strand
AAGTTGACATAGCCTAACCAAGCGTAGCGTAACTCAGCGTACCGTGCCGCGACCACTGCTTCCTCCCTCTCCTGAGACGAGCATAATATAGCAGGGCACAGTTCATCACAGAAATCCATCGATGGATAGTGTATGGCGCGAAAGTCATCGTTATCCCAATCAAACTTTTCCTAACCTAACCTAACCTAACCAAACGTAACGTAACTCAACGCAA
>NW_017030157.1:0-214 GCF_001483705.2 Eufriesea mexicana | reverse complement strand
GCCAGCAATGCTGGTTGCGGCACGTTATGTTGAGACTGTTTGCGTTCGGTTAGGTTGGGTAGGTTATGCTTGGCCTGGGTAGCATAAACTTCTGTAGTGTACACTGCTATTCGGTTATCTGTGCGATCTACTGTGCTCTAGCATATCCTATCTGGAGAGGGCAGCAATAGCGGCCTCGGCACGTTAGGTGGAGGAAAGGTATATTTGTCCACGT
>NW_017030156.1:0-214 GCF_001483705.2 Eufriesea mexicana | reverse complement strand
TAAGATTTAATCACAATAATGCTAGTATACTAGTGATTCGTGAGTAACATTTAATCGCAACTACGCGAGTATACTAGTGATTCGTGAGTAAGATTTAATCACAACAACGCGAGTATACTAGTAATTCGTCAGTAAAATTTAATCACAACAACGCGAGTATACTAGTAATTCGTCAGTAAAATTTAATCACAACAATGCTAGTATAGTAGTGATT
>NW_017030155.1:0-214 GCF_001483705.2 Eufriesea mexicana | reverse complement strand
GAACGCTGAGATCGGCCAACAGCACTGATCAGCACAAAGGTAAAAGCTTCTTTAACCAAACCTACCCAAGTCCAACATAGCCAAACGTAACATAACACAAACTAACGTGCCGAGAGCATTTTTCCTGGCGTCCACAGAGACAAGCAACGTGTGGTAGCGCATTGAAGAGCGCAGAAGGTCATAGAATAGCAGTGTGTATCGCAAAATTCGAAGC
>NW_017030154.1:0-214 GCF_001483705.2 Eufriesea mexicana | reverse complement strand
CCTTATTTGTGCAACAAAATTAGCTCACCACGGTATGAGTCGAAAATGTGAATAAAAAAGTGTTTTCCAGTAAGATTCTATATCACTGCAATGGCTATAGCAGGCAAATACAACCTTTCCTCCTTATTTATGCAACAAAATTGGCTCACCCCGATATTAGTCGAAAGTGTCAATAAAATTGAATTTTCCAGTCAGGTTCTATAGCATTGCAATG
>NW_017030153.1:0-214 GCF_001483705.2 Eufriesea mexicana | reverse complement strand
TGACCTAAACTGACCGAACCTGACCTGACCTGACCTATCCTGACCAGACCTGTCCTGGGCTGATCATACCTGACTGATCTGACCAGACCTGACCTGACCTGAATATATATGAACTGGCCTGATCTGCCCTGACCTAAACTGACCTGAACTGAAAGCATCTGACCAGACCTGACCTCACCTGACCTGAACTGACCGGACCTGACCTGACCTGACC
>NW_017030152.1:0-214 GCF_001483705.2 Eufriesea mexicana | reverse complement strand
GTAGTGCAACGGCAACATTACAGTGATGATGGCCGTACGAAACACTGTGTGGTCGGCTGATCATATCTCGAGGTACACTGCATCTGTATTTTGAAATTCTAGTATTGTTATAGAAATTAAATCTTAATTGAACTTGACAATCAAATGGCTTCATCGCCACAGTGGTGGCCAAAGTATGTACCGTACTGACAATTGCAGTTTTCTCAAGCCATAA
>NW_017030151.1:0-214 GCF_001483705.2 Eufriesea mexicana | reverse complement strand
TGCTGTACGTGGCATTTCTGCGCCGAACTGTGCTCTAGTATGTTTTGCTTGGTTCTGTGGAGGACAGCAGCATTGGCCTCGGCACGTTAGGTTGAGCTATGATGCCCTTGTTTAGGTTAAGTTTGGTTAGGTTTGATTAGGATAGATTTGCCTTTTGTGCTATAGGCTGCAATTCAGTGAATTCCTGCGCACTTCTGTGCTCTAATATGCAATG
>NW_017030150.1:0-214 GCF_001483705.2 Eufriesea mexicana | reverse complement strand
CCATCTTTAAAATAAAACCATGGCACCCAGGGCAAGACGCGCTAAATTTGGCAGCCAATGGGACATCGACAGAATTAAACCTTTGCACTGGAGAGGCACTCAGTCGTCATTTGATAAAATTTCGAAGATCGTTATTAATTAATACATCAATTTTAAGATAATATAACGGTGTGCGAGGTATCGAAATCAAATAATTCTATGTCTCAATTACTAT
>NW_017030149.1:0-214 GCF_001483705.2 Eufriesea mexicana | reverse complement strand
TCAGCACGGCTCCGGGTGGACCAGCAATGGAGGTCTCGGCACGTAAGTTTGAGTTAGGTTACGTTTTGTTAGGATAGGATAGTTTGGGGCAGGTTTGGGTGTCCTTGCCTTTTCAGCTATACACCACCATTCTATGGACTTCTACGCCCTACTCTCCTCTGGTATACTCCGCCTGGCTCTGGGTGTCCAGCAGTAGTGGTCTCGACACGAAAGG
>NW_017030148.1:0-214 GCF_001483705.2 Eufriesea mexicana | reverse complement strand
CATCCCCAGAGCAAAGCGGGGCATACTATTGCACAGTAGAGCGCAGAAATACCCCGAATAGCAATGTATAGCTCAAAAGTCAAAAGTATCATATTCTAACCAAACAAAGCCTGAACAAGCCGCAAGTAATATAACTCAAAACATCGTGTTTCTACAACTATTGCTGGGCACCCCAGATTCGAGCATAGTATAGTAGAACACAGTAGAGCGTTGG
>NW_017030147.1:0-214 GCF_001483705.2 Eufriesea mexicana | reverse complement strand
ATCTGACTGAAAAATTCAATTTTTTTGACATTTTCGACTAATATCGTGGGAAGATAATTTAGAAGCATATATAAGGAGGGAAGAGTATATTGTCATGCTATAGCCATTGCCTGGCTATAGAATCTGACGGGAAAACTCAATCTTATTGACATTTTCGACCAATAACGAGGTGAGCTAATTTTTTTGCATAAATAAGGAGGAAAGGTTCTATTGG
>NW_017030146.1:0-214 GCF_001483705.2 Eufriesea mexicana | reverse complement strand
ATGAACTTTTATAATTGCATCGTGAAGGCAGATCCTTCAAGAACTTCCTAATGTATCTTTCCACATAAATTTGTCCCTAATTAATTTATTATTAATTATTATTCTGCGCAGTGTTTGAATTTTGGTAGATGACGCCATTGGTTTTTCAGTTATTACTATACTCTACGTAATTAATTTATGAAACTTTATGCACTCGTTAGAAAGACAATGTTCT
>NW_017030145.1:0-214 GCF_001483705.2 Eufriesea mexicana | reverse complement strand
ACATTCTGTTGGCGAGCTCTAGTCATTGCAAAGCTATAGAATCTGGAAGGGAAATTCAATTTCGTTGACGTTAACCACTAATATCGTGGTGAGCTGGCTTCCTTGCATAAGTAAGGGGGAAAGATACTTTTTGAGTGCTATAGAAATTGCGTTGGTATAGAATGAGGCTGAAAATACAATTTTGTTGACATTTTCGACTACTATCCTGGTTAGC
>NW_017030144.1:0-214 GCF_001483705.2 Eufriesea mexicana | reverse complement strand
CCCACCACGATATTAGTCTAAAATGTCGGTAAAATTGAATTTTCCTGCCAGACTCCATAGCATCGGAAGGGCTATAGCACGCCAATAGTATCTTTCCCCCTTTCTTATGCGAGGAAGTTAGCTCACCACGATATTAGTCGAAAATGTCAAAATAATTGAACTTTCCAGCCTGATCCTAAATCATTGCAATGGATATAGCACGCCAAAAGCATCT
>NW_017030143.1:0-214 GCF_001483705.2 Eufriesea mexicana | reverse complement strand
GGAAAATTCAATTTTATTGACATTTTCGACTAATAGCGTGGTGAGCCAGCTTCCTTGCATAAGAAAGGAGGACAGATCCTTTTGGCGTGCTATACCCATTGCAATGCTGCAGAATCGCGCTGAAAAGTTCAATTTTATTGACATTTTGTCGAATATCGTTGTGAGCTAGCTTCCTGGCATAAGTATGGAGGAAAGATCCTTTTTGCGTGCTATA
>NW_017030142.1:0-214 GCF_001483705.2 Eufriesea mexicana | reverse complement strand
TATTACGCTTAGCGCTGGGAATGCCAGCAATAATGGTCTCGGCAGGTTAGGTTGAGTTAGGTTACGTTTGGTTGGCATAGGTTGGTTTATTTTCGGAAAGGTTGGTTTTGACTTTCGTGTTATACGCCGTTTTCCAGTGGATTTCCGCGCACGAATGCGCTCTACTACATTCTGCTTGGCCCTGGGGAGGCCAGGAATAGTGCCCGCGGCACGT
>NW_017030141.1:0-214 GCF_001483705.2 Eufriesea mexicana | reverse complement strand
TTGCAATGCTATAGAATCTTGCTGGAAAATTCAATTTTAATGACATTTTCAACTAAAGCGTTGCGAGCCAACTTCCTTGCATAAGTAAGGAGGAATGATACTTTTGGCCTGCTATACCCATTGCAATGCTGCAGAATCGGGGTGGAAAGTTCAATTTCATTGACATTTTCGATTAATATCTTGGTGAACTAGCTTCCTGGCATAAGTATGGAGG
>NW_017030140.1:0-214 GCF_001483705.2 Eufriesea mexicana | reverse complement strand
ATTTTCGACTAATATTGTCGCGAGTCAACTTCCTTGCATAAGTAAGGGGGAAAGGTACTATTGTTGTGCTATAGCCTTTGCAATGCTACAGAATCTTGCTGGAAAAATCTATTTTACTGACATTTTCGAATGATATCGTTGTGAGCTATCCTCCTTGCATAGGAAAGGAGGAAAGATGGTTTTTGAGTGCTATAGCCATTGCAATGATATAGTT
>NW_017030139.1:0-214 GCF_001483705.2 Eufriesea mexicana | reverse complement strand
AAAGTATTATTATAAATCAAAATTGATTTTGGAATAGAAGACTAGTTTTATATGATGCTGTTGGCAAAAGTGTTAGAAAAATATTGCAACCTTTGGAATATTTTTATAAATATAGCAAAAACCGATTTTTGTAATTTATTTGTTCCTCAATTTAGCTGAAAATTCAGCACAAACTAATATGTAAGAAATTTCCAATTCTCATAAGATAAAATCC
>NW_017030138.1:0-214 GCF_001483705.2 Eufriesea mexicana | reverse complement strand
TGCTAGGCTCTGGGTAGACCAGAGGTAACGTTCTAGTCTCATTACGTTTAGTTATTCTACGTTCGGCTAGGTCAGGTTGGGTTAGGACGTCTTTGACTCTTGTGCTATACACTACTATGTGGTGGATTCCTGTGTTCTACTTTGCTCTAGAATATTCTGCTTGCCTCTGTGGAGGCCAGCAATTACGGTCTCGGCACGTTAGGTTAATCTATTT
>NW_017030137.1:0-214 GCF_001483705.2 Eufriesea mexicana | reverse complement strand
AATCAGGCTCTATTGCACTGCCATGGCTGCAACAAACCAATGGTACCTTTCCTCCTTATTTATGAAGAAAAACTTGCTCACCACGATATCACTCGAATATGTCAATAAAATTGACTTTACGCTCAGATTCTATTGAAGTGCAATTGCTATTGCAAACCAATAGAATCTTTCCTCCCTATTCAAGCAGAGAAACTTGCTCACCTCGATATTAGTC
>NW_017030136.1:0-214 GCF_001483705.2 Eufriesea mexicana | reverse complement strand
GAATTGCTGTCAATTTTAAGTCATCAGTGAGCAAATAACATCAGCGGCTAAAGTACTGTGATGAAGGCTCTCATCGGAAACGTTTCGTCAACTGTTATTGTTTCGAAATATTGTCGGACAGTCCTTTGTCCCCCTTGATCTTCAATATGTTGCATATTATCACTGATTAGGTTAATCCAACGGCTACAATGTACTGTTGATGGATGTTCGAAGT
>NW_017030135.1:0-214 GCF_001483705.2 Eufriesea mexicana | reverse complement strand
ACCAGCCATATTGAATAGCATTGCTGTGGCTACAGCACGCCAATAGAATCTTTCCTCCCTATTTATGCAAGAAAGATAGTGCACCACAATATTATTCGAAAATGTCAATAAAATTGAATATTGCGGACAGATTCTATAGCATTCCAATGGTTATAGCTTGCCAATATAATCTTTCCCCCTTATTTATGCAAGAAAGTTAGCTCACCACGAAAGT
>NW_017030134.1:0-214 GCF_001483705.2 Eufriesea mexicana | reverse complement strand
GAAACTGACTGAACTAGACGGAAACTGACTGAATTGGACTGAAACTGACTTTTCGTAAATTTTTTGGGTGCTTATATAACGTCAGTTTTTGGTGGGGTGATGATCATTGGTTCTTACAGAAAGTGGGAACGAGTCAATTGTTTTTGAACTCTGAAATTGGCCTGCGTTTATCAGCCAGGTCCTCCTAGTGACTAAGGGCCAACGAATCGTTAGT
>NW_017030133.1:0-214 GCF_001483705.2 Eufriesea mexicana | reverse complement strand
TTGCTGCCATATTCTATAGCACTGCAATGGCTATAGCGTGCCAATGGAATCTTTCCTCTTTATTATGCAAGGATGCCAGCTCACCACGATATTGGTCGTAAATGTCAGTAAAATTGAATTTTCGAGGCAGATTCCATAGCATTGTAATGGGTAGAGCGTGCCAATAGAATATTCCCTCCTTGTTTATGCAAGTAAGTCACCTCACCACGATATT
>NW_017030132.1:0-214 GCF_001483705.2 Eufriesea mexicana | reverse complement strand
GCACAAAAGTCGAAGATATCGCCACCTATCCTTACCTAACCTAACCTAACCATACGAACCCTGGCTCAAGGTAACGCTTCGATGCCACTAATGCTGGCCCACCCAGAGAAAAGCTGAGCATGTCGGAGCACAGTAAGGTGCTGAGATCTGACGAATAGTACTGTATGGCGCAAAAGTCGAAGCTGGCCCCTCCTAACCCAATCGATCGTAACTT
>NW_017030131.1:0-214 GCF_001483705.2 Eufriesea mexicana | reverse complement strand
CCGTTATATCTGGAGAGATTAACAATTGACGAAACAGTACTGAGTACCGCTATCACAACATTAATGTTGCCGTCGGACTAATTTGTTCAGTGAACACTTAAATTCCACTATAGTGAAAGAATAATCAATGTATATAACAGTTATGTCTAGTGATATTTGCAATTCTCAGCACTGTAGTTAGTGCGTCCAACAACAGGTCACCCTAGAAATAGGA
>NW_017030130.1:0-214 GCF_001483705.2 Eufriesea mexicana | reverse complement strand
TAACTTTCAGGCATAAATAAGGAGGAAAGATTCTATTGGCGTGCTATAGGCATTGCAATGCTACAGAATTCTCCTGGAAAATTCAATTGTATTGACATTTTCGACTAATATCGTGGTGAGCTATCTTAGTTGCATAAGTAAGGAGGAATGATCCTATTTGATTGCTACAGGAATTGCAATGGTATAGAATGTGGCTGGAAAATACAATTCTATG
>NW_017030129.1:0-214 GCF_001483705.2 Eufriesea mexicana | reverse complement strand
AGCCAAACGTATCCTATCTGTTGGAGTAAAAAGAAACTCTTCGTCCTATTGATGTGAGGGGGTGATCCCTTCTCCTGCTTTTTGTCTTTTGTCTTTTGTCACCCGTTTTCTGGAGAAGTTGCTGACCTGCGTGTCTCCGTACGGACGGGCAAGTCCTAACCGTTCGCCCGTTTAATAGAGATCTAATTTTACACCGTCTCACTGATTATTATTT
>NW_017030128.1:0-214 GCF_001483705.2 Eufriesea mexicana | reverse complement strand
TTCTCATTTTCGACTAATATCGTGGTGAGCTAGCTTCCTTGCATAAGTATGGAGGAAAGATCCACTTGGCGTGCTATATCCATTGAAATGATATGGAATATGTCTGGCAGTTATGATTTTATGGACATTTTCAACTAATATCGTGGTGAGTTATCTTTCTCGCGTAAATAAGACGGAAAGATCCTATTGACGTGCTATTGCCATTGCAGTGCTA
>NW_017030127.1:0-214 GCF_001483705.2 Eufriesea mexicana | reverse complement strand
CCGAAAGGCGGTTTGCACCACAAAAGTCAAAGATATCCCTGCCTAACCAAACCACACACAACATAAGCAAACGTAACCAAACCTAACCTAACGAGCCTAGATCACATTCGCTGACATCACCAGAGCTTATCAGAATATACTAGAGCACTGCACTGAGCAGAAGTCCGCTGCAATGCAGTGCAAAGCACAAAAGTCAAACAAACCCTACCCCAAC
>NW_017030126.1:0-214 GCF_001483705.2 Eufriesea mexicana | reverse complement strand
TCTAGCTAAGCCGTGCCGAGACTGCTATTGGTGGCTTCCTTAGAGCCAAGCTGAGCATATAAGTGCTTTGTAAAGCGCAGAAATCCACTACATTGCAGTGTACACCACAAAGGCAGAAGATACCCCAACCAATCAGCCTACCATGTCCTAGGCGAACGCAATATAACTCAAGGTAACGTGAAGGGACCGCTATTGCTGGGCTTCCCAGTGCCAA
>NW_017030125.1:0-214 GCF_001483705.2 Eufriesea mexicana | reverse complement strand
GCAAGGAAGGTAGCGCACCACAATATTAGTCGAAAATGTCAATAAAATAGAATTTTCCAGCAAGATTCTGTAGCATTGCAAAGGCTATAGCACGCCAATAGAGTCTCTCCACCTTATTTATGCAGGAAAGATAGCTCACCACGATACTAGTCGAAAATGTCAATAAAATTGAATTTTCCACGACGATTCTACAGCATTGCAATGGTTATAGCTT
>NW_017030124.1:0-214 GCF_001483705.2 Eufriesea mexicana | reverse complement strand
TTATGGACATTTTCGACTGATATCGTGGTGAGCTACCTCTCCCGCCTAAAGAATGAGAAAAGAAACTATTGGCGTGCTATACCTACTGCACTGCTATAGAATCTGGTTGGAAAATTCATTTTTAATTACATTTTCGACTGATATCGTGGTAAGCTAACCTTCTTGCATAAATAAGCGTGCAATATAATATTGGTGTGCATTATCCATGGTAATG
>NW_017030123.1:0-214 GCF_001483705.2 Eufriesea mexicana | reverse complement strand
TGGCAAGTAGATGGCTGTACTTGCCATGGATTGAAGGCGCTAGGCGAAATATTCACCAAGCTGTAACATGTCTTAGATTTTGGATAGACCTATTATTTGGCAAGTAGATGGCTGTACTTGCCATTGAATTGAAGGCGTTAGGCGATATATACACCAAGCTATAACAGATTTGAGATTTTGAGTAGACCTATTCTCTGGCAAGTAGATGGCTGTA
>NW_017030122.1:0-214 GCF_001483705.2 Eufriesea mexicana | reverse complement strand
GAAAGTCTTCGAATTACTATCTTCCTGTAACGAAAAAATCTTCGAGTGCAAAGGGTTAAATAAGGGTGCAAGGGCGCGGAGAAGAATACGTGTAGTCGAGACGTAGCGAATAGAGGATCGTGTGTTTGAGAGCTAGAACTAAGACAAACTTGGTGCAATATTTTACTTAAATATACCTGTTTCGTTATTAAAAAGAAGTCGATGTTCATTAGAC
>NW_017030121.1:0-214 GCF_001483705.2 Eufriesea mexicana | reverse complement strand
AGGAGGAAAGATTCTATTGGCGTGCCATTACCATTGCAACGCTATAGAGTCTTCCTGGAAAATTAAATTTTATTGACACTTTCGACTAATATCGTGGTGAGCTAACCTTATTGCATTAACAAGGAGGAAACATTCTATTGGCGAGCTGTAGCCATTGCAATGCTTTAGAATGGAGCTGAAAAATTCAATTTTATTGACATTTCCGACTAATATT
>NW_017030120.1:0-214 GCF_001483705.2 Eufriesea mexicana | reverse complement strand
TTACTCTGCTATAATCTGCTCGACTATGGGGAGGACAGTAATAGTGATCTCAGCACGCTAGGATGGGTTAGGCTACGTTTGGTTCAGTTGCGTTTGTTTGGGTTGGGTCAGGACAGCTCTGTCTTCCGCGGTTTACACTGTTTTTCGGTGCATTTCCGCGCTCCACTGTGCTCTACTATATTCTGCTTGTCCCTGTCAGGTCGAGCAATAGTGG
>NW_017030119.1:0-214 GCF_001483705.2 Eufriesea mexicana | reverse complement strand
CCTGATTGCACCTGGGGAGGGCAGCAATGGCGGTCTCGGCACGTCGGGGTGAGTTAGGCTATGTTCGGTTATGTCCTGTTGGTATGTGTTAGGATTATGTAGCTTTGACTTTTGTGATGTACACTGCGATTCTATGGATATCTGCGTTATGTCTTCCACTAATGTGTTCTGCTTTGCTCCAAGGGTGCCAGCAGTTGTGGTTGCCGCAGGTTAG
>NW_017030118.1:0-214 GCF_001483705.2 Eufriesea mexicana | reverse complement strand
TCAAACTTATTTATACAAGTGGGTTTGCTCACCACGATATTGGTCGAAAATATCAATAAATTTCTATTTTCCAGCAATATTCTATAGCATTGCAATGGCTATGGCTCGCCAATAGAATCCTTCCTCTTTACTTAAGCAATACAGTTAGTTTACCACGATAATAGTCGAAAATGTCAATAAAAATTTTTTTCCGCCATATTCTATATCATTGTAA
>NW_017030117.1:0-214 GCF_001483705.2 Eufriesea mexicana | reverse complement strand
ATCGAGCTCAACCTAACGTGCGGCGTCCGGTATGTCTGGCCTCCACAGGGTCAAACAGAACATCGAGGAGTGTAGAGCGCAGAAGCCAATGTAATGGCAGTGCAAAACAGAAAAGACTAAGCTACCCCAACCTGATCCAAACTAGCCTAAACGAATCAAGCGTAACATATCTCTACATAACGCTACGTGGCCACAGGTTCTGTCCACCCCAGAG
>NW_017030116.1:0-214 GCF_001483705.2 Eufriesea mexicana | reverse complement strand
TCCTCTTCTAACTGAACCAAACTTAACATTACCATACACAACGTACATCCGCCTAATTTGCCGAGATCAGTACAGATGGCCTCCACATATCGAAGCAGGATATACTAGAGCACAGTAGAGCGTAGAAATCTGCCGCATAGCTGTTTACATTACAAAAGACAAATTCATCCTAACCAAATTTATCGTAGCCCAACTAAACTAAACGTAGCACAGC
>NW_017030115.1:0-214 GCF_001483705.2 Eufriesea mexicana | reverse complement strand
GTAGAGTCTTTCCTCCTTATATATGCGTGAAAGTTTGGTCACCACGATATTTGTCGAAAATGAGAATAAAATTGAATTTTCCAGCCAGATTCTATAGCAATGCAATGGCTATATCACGCCAATTAGATATTTCTTACTTAATTATGAAAGGAAGTTAGCTCACCACGATATTAGATGAAAATGTCAATAAAATTGTATTTTCCAGCCTGTTTCT
>NW_017030114.1:0-214 GCF_001483705.2 Eufriesea mexicana | reverse complement strand
ATGGCAGTGTATGTCACAGAAGTCAAAGCTACCCTCACCTAACCTAAGCAATTGTAACGCAACGAAACGTAACCTAACTAAACCCAACGTACAGTGGCCGCTATTGCTGGTCTCCCCAGAGTAGAGCAGAGTATAGTATAGCATAGTAGAACGCACAAGTTCACCAAATAACAGTCCATGCCAAGAAAGTCAAAGTTATCCAAACCCAATCCAA
>NW_017030113.1:0-214 GCF_001483705.2 Eufriesea mexicana | reverse complement strand
AGGTGGAAAGATTCTATTGGTTTGCTGTAGCTATTGCATTGCAGTAGAATCTGCCTTAAAAGTTCAATTCCATTGACATTTTCGACAAATATTGAGCTGAGCAGACGAATCTGAATAAATACGAAGGAAAGATACCATTCGTTTGCTGTATCCATTGCATTGCAGTAGAATCTGACCGGAAAGCACATTATCGTCTAATATGGAGGTGCACAAG
>NW_017030112.1:0-214 GCF_001483705.2 Eufriesea mexicana | reverse complement strand
GGAAAAAATTCAGCAATGCATTGAAGAGGTACCTAAATTAAAACCAAAAATCCCGAATTTTTTTCCCCACCGATTCCCCCTTAAAAATATTCCCGAACATTACCTATCTTCAGAGGCAGTCAAGATTGTCCATCTTCTTAAATCCTACACCTTTTTCGGGTATACAACAAGTGTCTTCCAAAAATTGACAATTTTCAAGTAAATTGGAGTAGGA
>NW_017030111.1:0-214 GCF_001483705.2 Eufriesea mexicana | reverse complement strand
GTGCTAGATCTCCATAGAGTGCAGATACCGACTGCATTGCAGTGAATTGCACAAAAGTCGAGGGTATCCTAGCCTAACCTGCCCCAACCTAGCCTAACCACACGCAACATATCTGAGCCTGTCGTGCCGAGATCAATATTGCTGGCGACCACAGAGGCAAGCAGAAAATATAAGAGCACATTAGAACGCAGAAACGCACCGAATAGCAGTGTAT
>NW_017030110.1:0-214 GCF_001483705.2 Eufriesea mexicana | reverse complement strand
GTTCAATTTTGTTGACATTTTCGACAAATATCGTGGTGAGCTGACTTCCTGGCGTAAGTAAGGTGGAAAGATACATTTTGTGTGCTATAGCCATTGCAATGATGTAGGTTGTGGCTGGAAAACACAATTTTGTTGACATTTTCGACTAATGTCGTGGTGAGTTAACTTTCTTACATAACTAATGAGGAACGTTTATATTGGCGTGCTCTAGGCT
>NW_017030109.1:0-214 GCF_001483705.2 Eufriesea mexicana | reverse complement strand
AGATGGAAAATTCAATTTTATTGACATTTTCGACTAATACCGTGGTGAGCTATCTACCTTGCAGGCGTATGGAGAAAAGATACTTTTGTCATGCTATATCCATTGCAATGCTGTTGAATCTGCCTGAAAAATTCAATTTCATTGGCATATCCTACTAATATCGCGGTGAGTTGACTTTCTTGCATAAATAAGGAGGTAAGGTACTGTTGGCGTG
>NW_017030108.1:0-214 GCF_001483705.2 Eufriesea mexicana | reverse complement strand
AGATTCTATGGAATTGCAGTGGCTACAGCAAGTCAAAAGTATCTTTCCTCCTTCTTTTGGAAAGTTGGATTGCACACTGCAATATTAGTCGAAAATGTCAATAAAATTGGATTTTGCAACGAGATTCTATAGCATTGTAATGGCTATATCGCGCCAACAGAATCTATCCTTCTTATTTATGTAATAGAGATAGCTCACCACGATATTAGTCGAA
>NW_017030107.1:0-214 GCF_001483705.2 Eufriesea mexicana | reverse complement strand
GTCAGTGGAGTGTAGACCGCAGAAATCTATGTAATCGCTGTCTGTATCAGAAAAGTCGAAGCTTGCCAAGCCTAACCAAAACCTACGTGGCATAACCAAGCATAGCCTGACTCAACCTAACGTGCAGACAACGCTATTGCTGACGTCCCCAGAGCCATGCAGGACTCACTACAGCACAGTATAGCGCAGAAGTCCACCGAATAGCAGCGCACAG
>NW_017030106.1:0-214 GCF_001483705.2 Eufriesea mexicana | reverse complement strand
GCAATGGCTATAGCCCGCCAATAGAATTATCCCTCCTTATTTATGCAAGAAAGGTGGCTCACTGCGATATTAGTCATAAAAGTCAATAAAATTGAATTTTAAAGCCAGATACTTCAGGAATGCAATGGCTATAGCTCGCTAATGGAATCTATCCTCCTTATTTATGCAGGCAAGTTAACTCACCACAATATTAGTCGAAAATGTCAATAAAATT
>NW_017030105.1:0-214 GCF_001483705.2 Eufriesea mexicana | reverse complement strand
TCTACAGCATTGCAATGGATATAGCACGCCAAAAGTTTCTTTCCTCCATACCTCTGCAAGGAAGATAGCTCACCACGATATTAGTCGAAAATATCAATAAAATTCAACTTTCCCGCCAGATTCTATAGCATTGCGACGGCTATAGCACGTAAACAGAATCTTTACTCCATATTTATGCAAGCAAGCTAACTCACCACGACATTAGTCCAAAATG
>NW_017030104.1:0-214 GCF_001483705.2 Eufriesea mexicana | reverse complement strand
GGCCTGACCTGCCCTGACCTGAACTGACCTGAACTGACAGCATCTGACCTGACCTGACATGACATGACCTGACCTGACCTGACCTGAGCTGACCTGACCATATATTATCTGGCCTGACCTTGACTGACCTGAACTGACCTGAACTGACAGCACCTGACCTGACCTGACCTGACATGACCTGACCTGAACAGCCCGGGCCTTGCCTGGCCTGACT
>NW_017030103.1:0-214 GCF_001483705.2 Eufriesea mexicana | reverse complement strand
ATCGTTGCGCAACCAAACGTAACCTGACTCAAGCTAACGTAACGAGAACACCAATACTGACCTTGCGAGAAGCAAGCAGAGTCTACTAGAGCACAGCAGAGCGAAGAAATCCACCGCACTTCAGTGTGTATCACAGAAGTCAAAGGTATCTTAACCAAACCAGGCCAAACCTAACCCAGCCAAACGTCGCATAACTCATTGTAACGTGCCAAGG
>NW_017030102.1:0-214 GCF_001483705.2 Eufriesea mexicana | reverse complement strand
GGATGGATGGTTGGATGTATGTATGGATGTATGGATGCATGGATGTGTGGATTATGGATGTATCGATGTATGGATGTATGGATGTACATATTTATGGATGTATGTATGAATGGATGAATCAATGGATGTATGTATGGATGTATGTATGTAAGGATGTATGGATGTATGGATGTATGGATGTATGTACGGATGAATTTATGGATGTATGCATGGT
>NW_017030101.1:0-214 GCF_001483705.2 Eufriesea mexicana | reverse complement strand
TCGCGGTTTGTTATGTTGAGTTAGCCTACGTTCGGTTGGGTTGTGTTGGTTACGGTTACGTTTAGATTCCATTGACTTTCGTGGTATAGACTGTTGTTCGGCTGATTTCTGCGCTCTACTTTGCTCTGGTATGTTTGGCTTGGTTGTGGGATTGCCAGCAATGAAGGTCTCCGCTGGTTAGGTTAAGTTATTCTGCCTTTGGATAGGTTAGGTT
>NW_017030100.1:0-214 GCF_001483705.2 Eufriesea mexicana | reverse complement strand
TGTATGGATGAATGGATGTATGGATGTATGGATGTATGGACGTATGGATGTGCGAATGTATGTCTGTACGGATGTATGCATGTATGGACGTTTATACGTATGTATGTATGGATGGGTGGATGTATGTGTGGATGGATGTATGGATGGGTGGATGCATGCATGGATGTATGCATGGATGCATTTACGGGTGTATCTATGGATGTATGTATGGACG
>NW_017030099.1:0-214 GCF_001483705.2 Eufriesea mexicana | reverse complement strand
GCCTAACGCCTTCAATCCAATGGCAAGTACAGCCATCTACTTGCCAGAGAGTAGGACTATTCACGTCTATAATCTGTTATAGCTTAGTGAATAGATCGCAGGACGCCTTCAATCCAATGGCAAGTATGTCCTCCTGCTTGCCAGGGAATATGTCTATTCAAAATATATTATCTTTTATAGCTTATTGAATAGGTCGCACAACGCCATCAATCCA
>NW_017030098.1:0-214 GCF_001483705.2 Eufriesea mexicana | reverse complement strand
TCATGATGGCTGTACTCAGTACTGTGTTGTCGATTGTTAATACCTCGGGCGATGGTCGGTCAGGCTTTAGTTTCTCTGGAATTGCCATACTGTCTATATCATCACTGCACAGACAAATCCTACTTATACAGTGCTGTGTTGGAGGTGGTATGAAGTACATTACCGTCAGTTTTTAATATCGCTCTCCATATCTGGCCTGTACATTGATTACTCC
>NW_017030097.1:0-214 GCF_001483705.2 Eufriesea mexicana | reverse complement strand
CAATTTCTATTATTATTTAAATTTCCTTATTGGAATTTTCCAAGTGGTCCAAATAATCGATCTTATACCTGGTCTTTAACATTTAAAGATTTATTTGAAAAAGGAGGAGCTACGATGGCCATTACGTCGTGAATGGCGTATCGCCAGGCACAATTTTCAATCTTCGAACCAGCAAAATCCAACTTTGTCGTATGAAATTAACCTGCAGGATAAA
>NW_017030096.1:0-214 GCF_001483705.2 Eufriesea mexicana | reverse complement strand
CCTCACCACGATATTAGTCGAAAATGTCAATAAGCTTGCATTTTCGAGGCAGATTCAAATGCATTGTAATGGCTACAGCACTGCAATAGTATGTTTCCTCCTCATTTATACAAGAAAGTTTCCACACAACGATATTATTCGAAAATGTCATTAAAATTGATTTTTCCATCCAGATACTATAGAATTGCAATGGCCATAGCTGGCCAATAGAATC
>NW_017030095.1:0-214 GCF_001483705.2 Eufriesea mexicana | reverse complement strand
TCAATGTATATTACGATTATGGCTTCAGCTATTTATAACTGACTGTACGGTACTTACTATATCTACCAATATATCAAGGTAGCCGTGGGCTTAAACTGTTCAATGATGAAATAAATTCTATAGCAACGCCAGAATACCAAAATGCAGACCCTCTGACCCTCGAGGTATTAACAATTGACCACACAGTACTGAGTACATCCTTCATCAGGGTCAT
>NW_017030094.1:0-214 GCF_001483705.2 Eufriesea mexicana | reverse complement strand
TTTTCCAGCCAGATTCTGTAGCATTGCAATGGCTATAGCTCGCCAGTAGAATCTTTTCTCCTTGCACATGCAAGGATGTCAGCTCACCATGATATTAGTCGAAAATGTAAATAAAACTGAGTTTTCCTTCCAGATATTATTGAATTGCAACGGCCATAGCTGGCCAATAGAATCTTACCCACTTATTTATGCACGAAAGCTACCTCACCACGGT
>NW_017030093.1:0-214 GCF_001483705.2 Eufriesea mexicana | reverse complement strand
AGGCCAGGTCAGGTCAGGTCAGGTCAGGTCAGGTCAGATCAGTCCGGTCAGGTCCGGTGAGGTGAGGTCAGGTCAGGTCAGCTCCGGTCATGTCAGGTCAGGTCAGGTCAGGTCGGATGCTGTCAGTTCAGGCCAGTTCAGGTCAGGCCATGTCAGGCCAGATCATATATGGTCAGGTCAGGCCAGGCCAGATCAGTCAGGTAAGGTCAGCCCA
>NW_017030092.1:0-214 GCF_001483705.2 Eufriesea mexicana | reverse complement strand
ACCTGTCCTGACTGATCTGACCTGTCCTGACTGATCTGACCTGAGCTGACCTGAGCTGACCTGGCCTGACCTGGCCTGACCTGAACTGACCTGACGTGACCTGACCAGACATGATCTGGCCTGGCCTGACCTTACCAGACTTGACTTGACGTGACATGACCTGACCTGACCTGACCTGACTTGACATGACCTGATCTAATTTGACCTGACCTTG
>NW_017030091.1:0-214 GCF_001483705.2 Eufriesea mexicana | reverse complement strand
GGAAGGATGTGTGTATGGATGGGTGAATGTATGGATGAATGGTTGTGTGGATGGATGGACATATGGATGGATTGAGGTATGGATGGGCGGATGTACGGAAGTATGGATTAATGGATGTGTGGATGTATGAATGTATGAATGGATGGGTGTTTGCGTGGATATATGTATGGATGGATGGATGGATGGATTGGTGGTTGAATGGCTGGATGGATGT
>NW_017030090.1:0-214 GCF_001483705.2 Eufriesea mexicana | reverse complement strand
CTGTGCTCTAGTACATCCTGCTTGTCTCTGGCGAGGGCAGCAATAGCGGTCTCGGCACGATAGGTTGCTTTATGCGGTGTTTGGTTATATCCTGCAAGCTCCGGATTGGTTTGATTAGCATTGACTTTTCTGATATACGCTGCGGTTATTCGGATTTCTGCGTTCTACTCTCTACTAATGTGTCTGCTTGGCTCTGGTGAGGACAGCAATGGTG
>NW_017030089.1:0-214 GCF_001483705.2 Eufriesea mexicana | reverse complement strand
AGATCAGTAGGGTACGCTCAGATCAGGTCAGGTCAGGTCAAGTCATGTCAGTTCAGTTCAGGTAAGGTCAGTTCAGCTCAGTTCAGGTCATGTCTGGTAAGGTCAGGTCAGATCAGATCAGTCAGGTCAGGTCAGGTCAGGTCAGATCAGATCAGGTCAGATCAGATCAGTCAGGTCAGGTCAGGTCAGCTCAGGTCAGGTAAGGTCAGTACAA
>NW_017030088.1:0-214 GCF_001483705.2 Eufriesea mexicana | reverse complement strand
GCAGAACCTGCAAGCTGAGACGGGAGCGCAGAAATCAATAGAGTGGCAGTGAGTAGCAGAAAGATCAAAGCTACCCAAACCTAATCAATGCTAACATAACCTGACCAAACGTAACGTAGCAAAACCTAACGAGCCACGCCCACTACTTCTTGCCTCCCCAGAGCAAAGCAGGGCAAATTAGAGCAAAACCGAGGGCAGGAATCCACAGAATAGC
>NW_017030087.1:0-214 GCF_001483705.2 Eufriesea mexicana | reverse complement strand
ACTCAATGCTATCCTATCCTAACCTATCCAAACGTAACACAACCATACGCAATAGGTCTCAACATAACGTGCCGAAACCACTATTGCTGGCTTTCCTATCGTCAAGCAGAACGTATTAGCGGGGAGTGGAGTACAGAAATCGATATAATGCCATTTAATGGCAGAAAGGTCAAAGAGATCCAAACCTAACCAATGCAAACGTAACCTAGCCGAA
>NW_017030086.1:0-214 GCF_001483705.2 Eufriesea mexicana | reverse complement strand
ATCAGCTCAATGGCAAGTACTGCCATCTACTTGCCAGAGGATAGGTCCATTCAAAATCTATTAAATGTTGTAGCTTGGTAAATTGGTCGCATAACGTCTTCAATCCAATGGCAATTACAGCCATCAACCTGCTTGGCAGAGAATAGGTCTTTTCAAAATCTATAACCTGTGATAGCTTGGTGAATAGATCGCCCAACGCCTTCAGCCAAATGGC
>NW_017030085.1:0-214 GCF_001483705.2 Eufriesea mexicana | reverse complement strand
CTCTGGCAAGTAGATGGCTGTATTTGCCATCGGAATGAAGGCGTTAGGCCATGTATTCACCAATCCATAACAGATTATAGATTTTGAATAGGCGTATTCTCTGGCAATTAGATGGCTGTACTTGCCATTGGATTGATGGCGTTAGGCGATATATTCTCCAAGCAATAACAGGTTACAGATTTTGAATAGACCTATCCTCTGGCAAGTAGACGGC
>NW_017030084.1:0-214 GCF_001483705.2 Eufriesea mexicana | reverse complement strand
ACTAACACAAATGTGCCGAGGCCAATAACGCTGGCACCCGCATAGCCAAGGGGAATATACTGCCGCACAGGATAGCAAAGAAATTCACCGAGTATCCGTGTAGAGCACCCAAATCAAAGCTACCCTAACCAAACTTATCCGAACCTAACCGACCCGAACGTAACATAACCTAGCCAAACCTAGGCTGACTAAACCTGACACGCCGAGAACACAA
>NW_017030083.1:0-214 GCF_001483705.2 Eufriesea mexicana | reverse complement strand
TATTGACATTTTCGACTAATATCGTGGTGAGCTACCATTCCCGCATAAATAATGATGAAAGATACTATTGGCGTGCTATAGCCATTCCAGTGCTATAGAATCTGGCTGGGAAATACAATTTTATTGACGTTTTCGAATACTGTCGAGATAAACTTAACTATCTTGCATATGCAAGGAGGAAAGATTCGACTGGCGTGCTATAGCCATTGCAATG
>NW_017030082.1:0-214 GCF_001483705.2 Eufriesea mexicana | reverse complement strand
TAACTTTCCTGCATAAAAAGGGATGGATGATTCTACTGGATTGCTATAGCCTTCGCAATGCTACTGAATCTGGATGGAAAATTCAATTTTATTTACATTTTCGACTAATATCGTGGGGAGGTAACTTTCTCGCAAAAATAAGGAGAAAAGTTTCTATTGGTGTGCTATAGGCTTTGCAATGCTATAGAATCTTGCTGGTAAGTTCAATATTATT
>NW_017030081.1:0-214 GCF_001483705.2 Eufriesea mexicana | reverse complement strand
TTTGCCCTGGGGAAGCCATCAATGGTGGCCTCGGCGTGTTAGGTTAAGTTAGGTTGCCTTCGGCTATATTACGTATGGATTGGTTAGGATAGAATGGAGTTGGCTTGTGTGCTACACACATCTGTTCCGTGGACTTGTGCGCACCACATATCTCTACTATGCTATGCTCGACTCAGAGGAGATCAGCAATAGAGTACGCGGCACGTTATGTTTA
>NW_017030080.1:0-214 GCF_001483705.2 Eufriesea mexicana | reverse complement strand
TTTGCTTGGGTTTGGAATGGGTAGATTTGATTTTTCCGATATACACTGCGATTCCACGGATTTTTGCATTTTACTCTCCACTAATGTGTTCTGCTTGGCTGTTGGGAGGCCAGCAATAGTGCTCGCGGCACGTTCCTTTGAGTCAGGTTAGGTTTGGTTAGGTTGGGTTACGCAAAGTTTGGTTAGTATAGCTTCAACTTTTGTGCTGTACGCT
>NW_017030079.1:0-214 GCF_001483705.2 Eufriesea mexicana | reverse complement strand
AGCTTCTATAGCACTGCAACGGCTATAGCACGCCGATAGAATCTTTCCTCCTTATTTATGCATTGAGGTTAGCTGTCCACGATATCAGCCGAATATGTCAAAAAAATTGAATGTTCCAGACCGATTCTATAGCATTACAGTGGCTATAGCGTGTCAATAGAATCTTTCCTCCTTATTTATGCAAGAGAGTTAGCCCACCACGACATTAGTCGAA
>NW_017030078.1:0-214 GCF_001483705.2 Eufriesea mexicana | reverse complement strand
TCAGGTGAGGTCAGGTGAGGTCAAGTCAGGTGAGGTCAGGTCAGGTCAGATGCTGTCAGTTCACGTAAGTTCAGGTCCGGCCAGGTCAGGCCAGATAATTAAAGGTCAGGTCACGCCAGGTCAGGTCAGGTCAGGTAAGCTCAGCTCAGGCCAGATCAGTCAGGACAGGTCAGGTCAGGTCAGTTCAGGTCAGGTCAGGTCAGGTCAGGTCAGG
>NW_017030077.1:0-214 GCF_001483705.2 Eufriesea mexicana | reverse complement strand
TGAATTTTCCATCCAGATTTTATAGCATTGCAATGGTTATAGCTTGCCAATATAATCTTTCCTATATGTTTATGCAAGAAAGTTAGCTCACCACATTAGCCGAAAGTGTCAATAAAATTGATTTTCCAACCAGAGTCTCCTGCATTGCAACGGCCACAGCACTCCAGAGGGATCTTTCCTCCTTACTTAGGGAAGGAAGTCAGCTCACCACGAT
>NW_017030076.1:0-214 GCF_001483705.2 Eufriesea mexicana | reverse complement strand
TCAAAACGTAACCTAACTCAACCAAGCGTGCCGAGACCACTATAGCTGGCATCCCTGAGCCAAGCAGATCGTATTATAGCACAGTAGAGCGTAGAAATCCACCGAACAGCTGTGTATAGTACAAAAGCCGGATCTATCCTACCCTAACCTTACCAAACGTAACCAAACCAAACGTAATATGCCGTGACCACTATTGCTGGCACCCACAGAGCCG
>NW_017030075.1:0-214 GCF_001483705.2 Eufriesea mexicana | reverse complement strand
GTAGTGTTCGCGGCATGTTAGGTTGAGCTATGTTACTGTCCTTTGGGCCAGATTAGGAAGTTGAGGTCAGGATTTCTTTCACCCTTGTGGCATACACTGCTATTCGGTGCATTTTGGCGCTGTACATTGCTCTACTATACTCTGCTCGACAATGGTGAGGCGAGAAGTAGTGGCAGTGGCAAGATAGTTTGAGCTATGTTATGGTTGGTTAGGT
>NW_017030074.1:0-214 GCF_001483705.2 Eufriesea mexicana | reverse complement strand
ACTTTTATGCCATACACGGCTTTTCGGTGGATTTCTGCGCTCTGCTGTGCTCCAGTACGATCTTCTGGGCACTAGGGATGCGAGCAATAGTGGTCTCTGCAGAATAGGTTGATGTATACTACGCACGGTCAGGTTAAGTTTGGTTACGGTAGTAGAGGGTAGCTTTGACTTTTGTGCCATACACTGCTACTCAGTGGACCACTGCGCTATACTC
>NW_017030073.1:0-214 GCF_001483705.2 Eufriesea mexicana | reverse complement strand
GCCCTATTCTGCTCTTCTATGTTCCGCTTAGCCATTGGAATGCCAGCAATATTGTCCTTGTCGAGTTAGGTTGAGCTAGGATACGTACGGTCAGAGTAGGTTAGGTTAATTTCCGTAAGGACAGCTTTGACTTTTGTGCTATACACTACTCTTCGGTGGATATCTGCTCTCTAATGTGCTCTAATACCCTTTGCTTGTTTACACGGTGGTCATT
>NW_017030072.1:0-214 GCF_001483705.2 Eufriesea mexicana | reverse complement strand
ACCGAACCTCAGCAGGTTATAGAAATTGTCTAGACGTATTTTCTGGCAAGTAGAAGTCTGTACTTGCTATTGGATTGGAGGCGTTGGGCGACGTATTCTCTAAGCTATAACAGATTATAGGTTTTGAGTAGACCTATTCTCTGGCAAGTAAATGGCTGTATTTGCCATCGGATTGAAGGCGTTAGGCCATGTATTCACCAAGCAATAACAGATT
>NW_017030071.1:0-214 GCF_001483705.2 Eufriesea mexicana | reverse complement strand
TAACATAACTCAACCTAACGTGCCGAGAACACTATTACTGGCCAACACAGAGCCAAGCAGATCACATCAGAGCACAGTAGAGCGCAGAAATCAATGGATAGCAGCGTATAGACCAAAAGCCTAAACTATCCTATGCTAACCTCACTTGACATAACACATCCATACGTAGAATAGATCAACCTAACGTGTCGAGACCACGATTGCTGTCCAGCCC
>NW_017030070.1:0-214 GCF_001483705.2 Eufriesea mexicana | reverse complement strand
GCAAAAAAGTTAGTTCACCAAGATACCATTCGAATATGTCTATAAAAATGAATTTTCCAACCTCCTTCTATGGTATTGCAATGGCTACAGCAAGACAATTGGATATTTCCTCCTGATTTATGCAAAAAACCTCTGCCACCACGATATTAGACGAAAACGAAAATAAAATTTAATTTTCCGGACAGATTCTATAGCATTGCAATGGCTATAGCAC
>NW_017030069.1:0-214 GCF_001483705.2 Eufriesea mexicana | reverse complement strand
GTAAGGAGGAAAGATACTTTTGGCGTGCTATATCCACTGCAATGCTGTAGAATCTGGCTGCAATATCCAGTTTTATAGACATTTTCATCTAATACAGCTGTGAGTTAACTTTCTTGCATAAATAAGGAGGAAAGGTTCTATTGGCGTGCTAATAGGCAGTGCAAAGCTATAGAATCTTCCTGGAAAATTCTATTTTATTGACATTTTCGACTAA
>NW_017030068.1:0-214 GCF_001483705.2 Eufriesea mexicana | reverse complement strand
TCAACCAAACCTGCCTAGAACACAATTACTGGGCCCCCGAATTCGAGCAGAGTACAGTAGAGCAACGTAGAGCATGGAAATCTTCTGAATAGCGGGGTACAACACAAAAGTCGAAGCTATCCTGTACTAGCCGAACCAATCATAACATAAATAATCGTACCCTAACGCATCCTATCGAGCCATGACCACTAATGCTGGTCTCCCAGTGTCGGGC
>NW_017030067.1:0-214 GCF_001483705.2 Eufriesea mexicana | reverse complement strand
ACTTTCGTAGTATACACAGTTGTACGGTGGATGTCTGTTATCAACTGTACTCTAGCGTGTTCTGCTTTGCTCTAGGGAGGCCAGCAGTAGCGGTCTCGACACGTTAGGCTGAGTAAGGATACGTCTGGTTATGTTACTCTTGTATAGGTTGGAATAGGGCAGCTTAGACTTGTTAGGCATGCACTGCTCTTCGGTAGATTCGTGCGCTCTACAT
>NW_017030066.1:0-214 GCF_001483705.2 Eufriesea mexicana | reverse complement strand
ATCTATCCATCCATCCATCCATCCATCCATCCATACATTCATACATCCACAGAACCATACATCAATAAATCCATACATCCGTACATATATACATCCATACATTCATACATACATCCATACATCCATGCATACATCCATACACTCATCCATTCAAGCATTCATACATACATCCATTCTTCCGTCCATTCAGCCATCTATTCTTCCACCCACACAT
>NW_017030065.1:0-214 GCF_001483705.2 Eufriesea mexicana | reverse complement strand
CTATAGCCATTGCAATGCTATAGAATCTGCCTGGAAGATTCAATTATATTGACATTTGCGACTTATTTCGTGGAGAGCTAACTTTCTTGCACAAATGAGGAGGAAAGATTCTACCGGCGTGCCATAGCCATGACAATGCTCAATAACCTGTCTGGAAAATTCAAGTTTATTGACATTTTCGACCAACATCTTGGTGCGCTAGCTTTCGTGCATA
>NW_017030064.1:0-214 GCF_001483705.2 Eufriesea mexicana | reverse complement strand
TAGCAGGTTATATATTTTGAATAGACTTATTCTATGGTGAGTAGAAGGATATACCTACCATTGTATAGAGAACGTTAGATCTATCCGTCAAACTATATCATGTTATGAATTCTTAATAGACCTATTCTATGGTAAGTAGATGGCTATACCGACCGTTGGATTGAGAACGTTAGGTGATCTATTCATCAAACTATAGCAGGTTATAGATTTTGAA
>NW_017030063.1:0-214 GCF_001483705.2 Eufriesea mexicana | reverse complement strand
TCCTGTCGTCCACAGAGACAAGCTTATTGTGTTAGCGCACAGCGGAGCGCAGAAATCCATAGGATAGCAGTGTGTAGCACAAAGTCATAGCTGTCGTAGCCTAACATAACGTAAGCTGACCTAACCAAACGTAATATACCTTAAGCTAGCATGCCGCGACCACAATAGCTGGCATCCCGAGAGTCGAGCAGAGTATAATCGAGCACAGCTGAGC
>NW_017030062.1:0-214 GCF_001483705.2 Eufriesea mexicana | reverse complement strand
AACACAACCCAACCTAACGTGAAACTAACACCATTGCTGGCCTCCACAGAGCGAAGCAGAGCATATTAGAGGAGAGTAGAGCGCAGAAATCCATAGAATCGCGGTGTAGAGCAGAAAAGTCAGAGCAATCCGAACCTAAGCCAAACACACATAACCTAACGAAACGAAGCCTAACTCTCGATAACGTGCGGAGGCGACTGTGACTGGCCTTCCC
>NW_017030061.1:0-214 GCF_001483705.2 Eufriesea mexicana | reverse complement strand
AGGTTAGGATTTGATAGCCTTTAATTTTGTGATACACACGCCTGTGCGGTGGATTTCTACGCCCTATGTTGCTCTGCTATACTCTACTCGGCTATGGGTAGGCCAGTAATAGTGGTCTCGGCACGTTATTCTCTGTAGGTTACGTTTGATTACGTTACGTTGTTTTGGGGTAGGTTCGAATTGATATGACTTACGTGCTATGCACCGATATTCG
>NW_017030060.1:0-214 GCF_001483705.2 Eufriesea mexicana | reverse complement strand
TATAGCACGCCAAAAGAACCTTTCCTACTTATTTATGAAAGAGAGATAGCTCACCATGTTATTTGTCAAAAATGTCTATAAAATTGAACTTCCCAGGCAGATTCTACAGTAGTGCATGGCTATAGCAATGCAAAAGGATATTTCCTCCTTACTTATGCAAGGAAGTTAGCTCACCACGATATTAGTCGATGCTGTCAATAAAATTGAATTTTCC
>NW_017030059.1:0-214 GCF_001483705.2 Eufriesea mexicana | reverse complement strand
GTTAGCTCACCACGAAATTAGTGGAAAATGTTAATTAGTTCGAATTTTCCAACCAGATTCCTGGGCATTGAAATGGCTATTGCACGACATTGGAATCTTTCCTCCTTATTTATGCACGAAAGTTTGATCTGCACAATATTAGAGTAAAATTTCAATAAAATTGAATTTTCCAGCCAGATTCTACAGCATTGCAATGGCTATAGCACTCCAGAAG
>NW_017030058.1:0-214 GCF_001483705.2 Eufriesea mexicana | reverse complement strand
CAGCTATTTGTTGATTTCTGCGCTCTTGTGTGTTCTAGTATGTTCTTCTTGGCTCTAGGAGGCTAACAATGGTTGTCTCGGCACGTTAAGGTGTGTTGGGCTACGATTGATTAGATTATGCTGGGTCGGGTAGAGTTTGGATATACATGACCCTTTCGTTATAAACTGCAACGCTGTTTGTCTCCGCGCACTATTGTGCTCTAGCACATTCTGC
>NW_017030057.1:0-214 GCF_001483705.2 Eufriesea mexicana | reverse complement strand
CAGAACGTAACATGACTCAACATAACGAGACGAGACCACTATTTCTGGCCTTGCCGGAGCCAAGCTGAAAATATTAGAGCACTGTAGGGCGCGGAAATCCATCTAATAGCGGACTATGGCACTAAAGTCATAACTATCCTCTCCTAACAAAACCAACCTTAAGGTACCAAACGCAACATAACACAACCTAACGTTCCGCGACTACTACGGCTGG
>NW_017030056.1:0-214 GCF_001483705.2 Eufriesea mexicana | reverse complement strand
CTATAGGATCTGTCTGGAAAATTAAATTTTATTGACATTTTCCATTAATATCGTGATGAGACAGCTTTCTTGCATAAATAAGGAGGAAAGAATGTACTGGCGAGCTACAGCCATTGCAATGCTATAGAATCTGGCTCGGAAATACAATTTCATTTACATTTTCCACTAATACCATTGTGAGCCGACTTCCTTGCATAAATATGGAGCAAAGATT
>NW_017030055.1:0-214 GCF_001483705.2 Eufriesea mexicana | reverse complement strand
ACTACTGCGCTCTCCTGTGCTCTAATATGTTCTGCTTCGCCCTCGGGATGTCAGCAATTGTGGTATCGGCGCGCTATATTATGGCATGTTACGCTTGCTTATACTATGTTTGGATGTCTTACTATAGGATAGAGTTGACTTGTGTGCCATGCACAGCTCCTCGGTAGGTCCACGCGCTCTACGTTGCTCTACTATACTCTGCTCGTCTCTGGTG
>NW_017030054.1:0-214 GCF_001483705.2 Eufriesea mexicana | reverse complement strand
GTGTGGTACAAAAGTCGGAACGACCCTAACCTAAATGAACGCACTCTGAGATCGCCAAGCGTATCCTAGCTGAAATTAACGGGCCGCGAACACAACTGATGGCCTCACGAGAGGCGAGCAGCCTATAGTGGAGCAACATAGAACGCAAGAGTCCATCGAGGAACAGTGTATAGCACAAAAGTCTAAGCAACCCTATCCTAACCTAATCAAACGT
>NW_017030053.1:0-214 GCF_001483705.2 Eufriesea mexicana | reverse complement strand
AGCCATGGACACAGTGCTATAGGCCATGGATTAGCCCATTCACAGATCATCAAGGTGCTATAATAACTCTAGAATGATAAATGGTTTCTTCAGGAATGGCTAGAGATGTTGAGAATCAGAAATGCCTATCGGTCTATGGCTACCTACGCAGTACTGCAGCCATTGTATTAGTCTACCCTCTGGTCATTTAACTACCATAGCATTTCTAGAATGA
>NW_017030052.1:0-214 GCF_001483705.2 Eufriesea mexicana | reverse complement strand
ATACCAGTCGAACAGCAGTGTATATCACAAAAGTCAAATCTATTCTAACCAAACCTAACCAAATCAAGCCAAACCAAACGTAACATCACTCAACATAACCGGCCGAATGCAATATACCTGGCGTCCACATAGGCCGGCCGAGTGTGATAGTGAACAGAAGCGCGCAGATGTCCATATAACAGCAATGTGTGGCATATAAGTCTAAGCTGTCGTA
>NW_017030051.1:0-214 GCF_001483705.2 Eufriesea mexicana | reverse complement strand
CTCGCGACGAACATGCCTGACACGTCCAACTGCCATAACCCTGGCTCTCCAATCCCACCTAAACCCAAACCCAATCCGTTCGACACCCTCGACCAGTCAACCAACCCAACCCGACCACTCTCCAACAGAAAAAACGAGGCAAAAAAAAAAGAAAAAAAAAGAAAAACGGAAAAATACAGGGAAAAAAAAGGGGTTGGTAAATTGCCACGAGCCA
>NW_017030050.1:0-214 GCF_001483705.2 Eufriesea mexicana | reverse complement strand
CCTTCTTGAAACCAGCATAGTTGTTTAATTTAGAAATTAATTATCTATGCAGATTGGATTATTTTATGATTATGTACTTGTATATATATGGTGGTTTATTTATATACCTCCCTCATTTATAACGAAGAAAATATGGCGGAGAAGAAACATATGCAAAATTTACCAATTTTTGTGCAATTTATTATTTAATTTCAAATATATAATTTATGCAAAA
>NW_017030049.1:0-214 GCF_001483705.2 Eufriesea mexicana | reverse complement strand
TGATCGCTCGACTTTTCTTTTATTATCGTATATTATCAATTTCTCGATATCTTCTCAATATTGTGTAAAATATTTAATCCACGATAACTTCCTGTAGCTTCAATGTAACGCACCCGTGTACTTCGTTTTAAATATCGCTTCATTGTACGATAGATGCCATTATGGTACTTTGTTAGCACCTAATAATCTATCGTAATAATTATTCAATTCCAAA
>NW_017030048.1:0-214 GCF_001483705.2 Eufriesea mexicana | reverse complement strand
AATGTCAACAGTAATTAATACGGCACTTAGTACAGCTATTTAGTCAGTACTATATCCGCTGTAATAATCTATTCGCTGACCACATACATTACAAAGCAATCCAAGAATGATCAATGGATTTACCATTTATCTCGGGGCACAGTGTCAACACCGATACAGTACAGGGTAGAGCCGACGACAACGAGCTATAGCCACCGCTGTAATTGCTTCATTG
>NW_017030047.1:0-214 GCF_001483705.2 Eufriesea mexicana | reverse complement strand
TAACTTTCTTGCATAAACAAGGAGGAAATATTCCATTGGCATACTATGGCCATAGCAGTGCAACAGAATCTGGCTGGAAAATTCAATTTTATTGACATTTACAAATAATGTCGCGGTGAGTTAACTTTCTTGCATAAATAAGGAGGAAAGGTTCTATTGGTGTGCTATAGCCATTGTAATGCTACAGAAACTGCCTGGAGATTTCAATTTCATT
>NW_017030046.1:0-214 GCF_001483705.2 Eufriesea mexicana | reverse complement strand
TACTTAGACTTTTGTGCCATATACTGCTCTTCGGCGGATTTCTGTGCTCTACTGTGCTCTGATGTGCTCTGCCTGGCTCTGGGGCTGCCGGTAATAGTACTCCCGGCATGTCGGCTTGAGTTAGTTTACGTTGGATTAGGATAAGTTAGGCTATGATTGCTTAAGATTGCTTCCACTTTCGTCCTGTACACTATTATCCGGCGCGTTCCTGTGA
>NW_017030045.1:0-214 GCF_001483705.2 Eufriesea mexicana | reverse complement strand
CCTATAGCACGCCAATAGAACCTTTCCTCCTTAGTTATGCAAGGAAGTTAACTCACCACGAGAATAGTCGAAAATGTCAATATAATTGAACTTTCTAGACAGGTTCAACAGCATTGCAAATGCTATAGCACGCCAAGAGGATCTCTCCCATTTACTTACGCAAGGAAGTTAGCTCACCACAATATTAGACGAAAATTTCAAAAAAATTGTATTT
>NW_017030044.1:0-214 GCF_001483705.2 Eufriesea mexicana | reverse complement strand
TGAATAGATCGTCCTACGCCTCCAATTCAACGGCAAGTACAGCCATCTACTTGCCTGAGAATGTGTCTAATCAGAATCTAAAAGCTGCCGTAGCTTAGTGATAAGATCGCCTAACTCCTACAATCCAGTGGCAAGTACAGCCATCTACTTCCCAGAGAAGAGGTCTATTCGAAGTCTATAACCTGTTATAGCTTGGTGAATAGATCTCCTAACG
>NW_017030043.1:0-214 GCF_001483705.2 Eufriesea mexicana | reverse complement strand
TTTGATCTCGTCACGTCAGTTTGAGCCAGGCTACGTTTGCTTATGGCGCGTTTGTTTATGTTAGGAGAGAACAGCTTAGACTTTTTTGCCAGACACAGCTACACGGTGCATTTCTGCCATCCACTGCGCTCTGATGGGTGCAGCTTGGTTTTGCGGTGGCCTAAAATAGTGGCCTCGACACGTCAGGTTGTGTGAGCTTGCTCCCCGTTAGGTT
>NW_017030042.1:0-214 GCF_001483705.2 Eufriesea mexicana | reverse complement strand
CGAAAATGTCAATAAAATTGAATTATCAAGGCAGTTTCCATAGCATTGCAATGGCTATAGCACGCCAATGGGATATTTCTTCCTTAACAATGCAAGAATGTTAGCTCACCACGATATTAGCCGAAAATGTCAATAAAACTGAATTCTCCATCCAGGTTCAATAGCACTGCAGTGGTTATAGCACGCCAATAGGATATTTCTTCCTTATTTATGC
>NW_017030041.1:0-214 GCF_001483705.2 Eufriesea mexicana | reverse complement strand
CCTTACATTCGTACATCCATACATTCGTACATCCATACATACATACATCCATACATCCATCCGCCCATCCATACGTCCATACAACCTTACATCCGTACATTCGTAAATCCATATGTCCATTCATCCATACATCCATACATCCATACATGCCTACATCCATACATTCTTTAATCCATACATCCATACATACATACATCCATAGACGCATACATCC
>NW_017030040.1:0-214 GCF_001483705.2 Eufriesea mexicana | reverse complement strand
TCCCGGATCAAAGCATGGAACATTAGACCGCAGCAGAGCGCAGAAATCCACCGAATTGCGGCGCACGGCACGAAAGTCCTCCTATCCTGTCCTGACCTCGCCAAACCATACACAGCCGAACGCGCCATAACACAACCTAACGTGCCGCGATCACCATTCCTGGCGTCCCCAGAGACTAGCAGATTGTGATAGCGCGCGCAAGAGCGCAGATGTC
>NW_017030039.1:0-214 GCF_001483705.2 Eufriesea mexicana | reverse complement strand
AAGTTCAATTTTATTGACATTTGTGACTAATATCTTGGAGAGTTAACCTTCTTGCATAAATAAAGTGGAAAGGATCTTTTGGCGTGCTATAGACATTGCAATGCACTGGAATCTGGCTGGAAAATTCAATTTTACTACATTTTCGGCTAACATCGATGTGAGCTACGTTTCTTGCATAAATAAGGAGGAAATATTCTATCGGCGTGCTATAGGC
>NW_017030038.1:0-214 GCF_001483705.2 Eufriesea mexicana | reverse complement strand
CAATTTTATTGACATTTTCCACTAATATCGTGGTGAGCAGATTCTGATGCATAAATATGGAGGTATGATTCTATTGGCATGCTATAGCCATTGCAATACTATAGAATTCGACTGGAAAATTCAATTTTATTGACATTTTCGACAAATATCTTGGTGAGCTGATCTTGTTGCGTAAATAAGGACGAAAGATTCTATTCGCATGCTATAGCCATAG
>NW_017030037.1:0-214 GCF_001483705.2 Eufriesea mexicana | reverse complement strand
TGGAAGTATGGGAGTGGGGATGTATGGATGAATATATGTATGGATGGATGGATGTATGGTTGGCTGGATTTATGGATGGGTGTATGCGCGGATATAAGTTTGGATGTATGCATGGATGTATGTATGGATGCATTTACGGATGTATCTGTGTATGTATGAATGGATGAGTGTATGGGTGTATGCATGGATGTATGGATGTATGTGTGGACGTACA
>NW_017030036.1:0-214 GCF_001483705.2 Eufriesea mexicana | reverse complement strand
ATTGCATCAAAATACATTTATTACAAAATCATCCAAACTTCTACAAATATATTCATATTTTATATACCTTTTATAGAAAATGCAAGTGCTGCTACAATTTCATTTAACAAAGGAAGACTTTCACAGGTCTCCTATATTTATATTCATAAAATTTAAAAAAAATTGCATCAAAATACATTTATTACAAAATCATCCAAACTTCTACAAATATATT
>NW_017030035.1:0-214 GCF_001483705.2 Eufriesea mexicana | reverse complement strand
TCACCCCGATCTTAGACGAAACTGTGTATATAATTATATATTCCAGCCAGATACTATGACATTTCAACGGCTATAGCACGCCAACGGAATTTTTTCTCCTTGCCTATGCAAGGAGGTTCCCTCACCACGGTATTATTCGAAAATGTCAATGGAATTGTATTTTCCAGCAGGATTCTATAGCACTGCAACGGATATAGCACGCCAATAGTATCTT
>NW_017030034.1:0-214 GCF_001483705.2 Eufriesea mexicana | reverse complement strand
ATGTGCAGAAGACACTGTTGCTGGCCTCCACAGAGCCAAGTAGAATATATGTGAGCACAGTAGATCACATTTAACCACCGAATGACGTTGAATAGCAAGAAAGCCAAAGCTATCATGACAAAACTAACATAACACAACCAAAAAAACGTAGCTTAGCACAGCCTAGCGTGTCACAACCGCAATTGCTTGTCTCCACAGTCTCGAGCATAGTACA
>NW_017030033.1:0-214 GCF_001483705.2 Eufriesea mexicana | reverse complement strand
GATGTCACCTGACCACGATATTAGTCGAAAATGTCTATAAAATTGGATTTTCCATCCAGATTTTATAGCATTGCAATGGCTATAGCGCGACAATAAGATATTTCCTCCATATTTATGCAAGAAAGCTACCTCACCACGATATTAGTCGAAAATGTCGATAAAATTGAATTTTCCAGCCGGATTCTATGGCATTGCAATGGCTATAGCTCGCCAG
>NW_017030032.1:0-214 GCF_001483705.2 Eufriesea mexicana | reverse complement strand
ATACATCCACATATCCATCCACCCATACACTCATCCATACATACATACATCCATACATACATCAATAGATCCATACATACACCCATACACTCATCAATGCATACATGCATAGATACTTTCGTGCATACATCCATACATACATCCATACATTCGCCCATGCATACATCCGTACATTCGCCATTCCATTAACGCATCCATACATCCATCCATCCAT
>NW_017030031.1:0-214 GCF_001483705.2 Eufriesea mexicana | reverse complement strand
ATGGCAAGTACAGCCAGATACTAGCCAGGGAATAAGTTTATTCAAAATCTATAATCTGTTATATCTTGGTGAATAGATGGCCTAACGCCTTCAATCCAATCTCATGTACTGCCACCTACTTGCCTGGGAATATGCCAATTCAAAATCTATAATCTTTTTTATCTTGGTGTATACAACGCCTAACGCCTTCATTCCAAAGGCAAGAACAGCCATC
>NW_017030030.1:0-214 GCF_001483705.2 Eufriesea mexicana | reverse complement strand
TCTCTGTGGAGGCGAGCAATCGTAGTTTCGACAATTCATGTTGAGCTATGTTACGTATGCACAAATCACGTTTGGCTTCGTTAAGACAGGCCACTTTGACTTTTGCGCCATTCATTGCAGTTCGGTGGTTTTCTGCGCCCTAATGTGCTCCAGTATACTCTGCTTTGCTTCGAGGAGGCGAGAAATATTGGTCTCGTCACGTCATGCTTAGTTA
>NW_017030029.1:0-214 GCF_001483705.2 Eufriesea mexicana | reverse complement strand
CTGGATTCACCTCTCGGATAATGTGTTCTGCTTGGCTCTGTGGAGGCCAGCATAAGTGGTCGCCCCACGTTAGGTTGAGCAAGGTTTCGTTTGGTTATGTAACGATTGGTTAGGTTAGGAGGGGTAGTTAGATATTAGTTCCATAGCCTGATATTAGGAGGAATTCCGCATCCTACTGTGCTCGAGTATTTTCATTCCGGCTCTGCGGAGGGCA